>NC_135506.1:68504577-68619577 GCF_052857255.1 Amblyomma americanum | reverse complement strand
CAATGAATGAATGAATGAATGAATGAATGAATGAATGAATGAATGAATGAATGAATGAATGAATGGTTTGGTTTATGGAGGTTTAACGTCCCAAAGCGACTCAGGCTATGAGAGACGCCGTAGTGGAGGGGCTCCGGAAATTTCGACCACCTGGGGTTCTTTGACATGCACTGAGATCGCACAGTACACGGCCGGGATCGAAACCGCGGCTTTCGGGCCAGCGGCCGAGCGCCATAACCACTCAGGCACCGCGGGCGGCTTAAAAATGAATGAATGAAACAATGGATACAGGCCACTCTGTGCAGTACAAACGAAGCAAAAGAAGAGAGTGAGGGGGACTGCTGGTCGCTTTTCGCAAGACTGCTTGGTTGACTTGCTCGCCGAATAATCGACGATGCGGTCAATGGCTGCACTTGAGGACATATCGCTGTTATGTGCCTCAGTCCAATGTAATGTCTCCTTGAGCATTCAATGCTTACACGTTCTCCCGTGGACGAGGTGTGAAATTCCGTGACTCACTTTGGGTGAACATTTTCGCAGGATTTACATGCTTAACGTAACGCTCGACGGTTCACAGGGAGAACCACAGCGCTCCCTTCACAATTACCCTCGTGGCTAGCCTGCGCTGATCGATGTCTTGGTGGTTCGCAGCATTGTTCAACGCCTAATACACCGTACGCGTCGAGCCATGTGACGCGTGTGTCCTTTTAGCAGCGGTAGTTTAGAGGTACGAGCCTGCGCTCCATATGTGGTATGGTAGGCAGATCGATGATCGAACCCCCTTTTCGATCATTGATCTGCCCTGTATACCATTAAATGCTCTTCCAGTGGTTTCAAGCTCTCCCTTTTCCCCTGGCTCGAATTTCTAGGGACGAAATGCTTAGGGAAATATCTCTCTGATCTTCCCTCGTGCACACGAAACGTTTCATAGCCACGGCTGCTCTTCTGCCACTCAAGTCAAGTAGGTTTGGTTTATGGGTTTATGGGGGTTTTAACGTCCCGAAGCGACTCAGGCTATGAGGGACGCCGCACTGAAGGGCTCTGGAAATTTCGACCACACGGGGTTCTTTAACGTGCGTTGACATCGCACAGTACACGGGCCTCTAGAATTTATCCTCCATCGAAATTCAACCGCCGCGGCAGGGATCGAAACCCGCATCTTTCGGGCCAGCAGCCGTGCGCCATAACCACTCAGCCAGAAGTGAAATAGTCACCGTCAATATCACCATTAGCCTTTTGCTACGCTCAGGGCGCGCCCAGTGCTCTGCCAGTAGCTCGCTCATTGTCGAAGCATTGCCAGCGTCTGATGGTGATGATGATGATGATGATGACGTGGTCATGCCCTTTGAAACGAAGTGAGCAGTACGTGTACACGCGCTCAGACCATGCACAAAAGAAACTAAAAGAGAGAAAAAAAGGGGTTGGGGCTTATAAAATTTCAACACAGAGAATATAGGGAAAGGACGAAGGGGGGTAGCTTGACTGACTCCTATTGTTCACTACTGCCGGTGCATCATTGCCCACCGCTCTCTGTTGGCAATGATGCACCGAATTAATGTTTATATCGAATTTCTTGATCGCATGAAAGCAAACAAATGTCATTCCCGACAGTGCCGACCTGCGGGCTCGAATAGCCTGGGCCCATCAGGATTGCATTCTCTTGAAGTGGCAGGTTGCGACTAGGGTAGAACCTTCTTTAGGCAGGCGTGCCCTGCATAGAGCACACCCAGCTGAACACGTGACCACAGACCGCACGTGTAAACGTTGTAATTGGCGAGGAAGTGAAGGAAGCCAGTAATTTTTGCTTGCGAGATACTAATGTGCCGACGCCGCCTAGATGCATAAAAAAACCGTGTAGAGATACCGCTGTTTGTGCGGAACACCCTACAGCTTATGATCTTGTGGTGCAGCCTTTTCAGAAAAACACTACAGCGAATGCTTACTACATTCGAATCAGTGCGCAAGCCACAATTTTTGCTGCGTATATAGAAGGCGACAATGAGCGGGCAGTGCAGCGCCATGAAGCGCTCGCGCTAGCCGAACAGACAACGCAAACGGACAGCAGACGAATTCGCTCGGGAACGTTAGTGCCTACGCACTGATACCTTTATCCACAATCTCTTTCCAAGTAAGCAAAGGCAATTGGCTAACTGCAACATTCTTCCACGTACGCAAAGACAGCAAGCAAAATGGTAACATCTGTCGAGAGCGAGTTTTCAGTGAGCTAGCAACAAAGTCAAGTGACGTCTAACTATGCGAGGAATATTCGCAGCATAACAAGCAGATGAGCCTGCCGCGGCAACTGATATTGTGTCCTCGCTGCTGTCATGAAGGTGACAGGTTCTAAGCACGTCTCCACTGTGGTCTCTTTAGAAGGCTTTTCTTTGGTCTGAGCGATGGGCCCGTTGCCGTGCCAAAATAAAAAAAAAACAGAGTGAGGCAGATATCAATCACGGACTTGCCTTTGTTGGCGACATTTCTCCGCCTCCCATAAGAACGGCACAAGTCGCGTTCCTGTCGACGGGGCACAAATAACACGCGCATAATGACGTACGCATTTATCTGTTTCTCGGAAAGTCGTGACTCATGAATGTAATGCCAAGAGCAAAAGCTCCGAGGTTAGGCACTTAACTTTTCTGGGATTCTCACTTTCCCTCTCCCCTGTATGCAACCAAACCAAATCTCGAACACGCAGGGCAAATGATCAAATTTTATTTTGTTGTTGAAAGAGTGTGGTGTATGAACAGCAGCGCGTGTGAGGAATAAAATGACGTCATTTTTCTGCGCGCCGATCTTGGAAAGAAATGCATGCGTGATTTCGATCCGTGAAATAGGCATGGCGGTCTTCTGGGCTTGGAAAAAGATTCCTGGAATTGAGAGAAACTCTCCGATGCTAAAATTCCTTCGCGTGACGTTTTTGCGAGGCGGAAGTGGCACATACAAAGAAAAAAACGCGATTTGTCTTCGAGGGAGACTGAATTCATTGACTGTGCACTTATTGAAACGAATTTTGGGAAAGTGAATTGCAGAACGGACGTTTCCAGAATAACTTCCTTCTAGGAAAGCACAATCTGTCCGCAACCCAACGGTTGAAACCCTCCAAGTGGAGTGATGTGTGTTTTGTCAAAACTGTTATTTTTGTGTTGTTATCTGAGCAGTTGATAATGCAACCTTCAGTTCGGTGTGCTCATGTATATGCAATAGTCGATTTGTAAAACAACTAAAGACCCGTATTGAACGGAAAGCAAGGAAAATTACACCGGGATTTCTCAATAAAATTCAATAATTAAACCTTTCGTGACTCGCTGTAAGTTTACTTGCCAGCAAAATACACTTATAATGTGTATAAATTTGCAATTAACGCTGAAATATTTAAGCCCCCGTTCTCGTCACGGGTAATGATGCCGAGAGTCGCGGGTGGCTCTTGTCTCATTTTCCTCACCTAATTTTTCTTTTCATGTTTCTTTAGCAGTTAAAATTGCGCACAAGGTTGCAAAATAACGGCTACACTGACATTCAACCGCATATACCTCAATTTCCTTTGGTACTCAAAAGAAGTTCTTTGATTTGTGGCTTTGTTACGAAAAGAGGCAGTGGTGCTGGTACCTGCAGTTCATTTTCAATTTCAATTCAATTCCATTTATTTTACAGAAAATTCTGGCGGCTGCCTGGACTAAAAGCTGTAGGTATACAGCTTGACGAGGCCCAGGCAGCCGTTACAAGGCATAGAAGCAGACTTTGTTGAGAACATTTACATACACACACACAAAAAAAAACGAACACATAGTCAGGTTACAGTTTTCACAAAAAACAGGACAGCCAGAAAGCACAAAATCATCAATAAATTACAATAGGGAAATACAGAAAACATATTTACATAAGACACAAGGGAGCAGCTGTACTTGGGCGCGAATTATACGTCAGGAATTATTTTTGAAGAAATAATTCACGCAATGCTTTCTTAGTAGGGTTATTTATGTCTTTATATCTATTTAAAATTACTGGAAGATTGTGCTGTAGTGCTTGGAACTTATAGTCAGTGCGAAAATGGGGAACTAACCAAGTGTCTGTGTTGCGAGTATTTCTCCTGCTGTCTAGCTTTTGAAAGCTATGTTTTCAATTCAAGTAGACTATTTGTATACTGATAGTGATAAGGTATCGATCTGCACCAACTTCCATTCTTTCGTGGTATCTCCTAAATGCCAGAATCCCTCCAATCAACAATGAGCGCCACAGCGCTCCTTTGCGTACAGAAGTGACGGGGAAAGAAGGAATAATGCTACAAGGTTGGGAGATTTGAGAGGCACTTGAAGACCTAGCGAAAGGGCACGTCTCCAGACTTCCAGGGGCATTCCTTGTTTCTTCGGTTTGTGTGAAGCAATCTACTCCCGTGACCTTTATATTAGCAATCTATTCATTGCGAACACGAAACACGGTACACTTTACGGATCTGAAAACACCTGAAGTACAGCTGACACCTGACATCTGACCACCTGGAGTTCTTTAACGTACACTGACAACGCACAGTGCACGGGCCGGCCTCTAGAATTTCGCTTCCATCGAAATTCGACCGCCGTGGCCAGGATCGAACCCGCATCCTTCGGGTCAGCAGCCGAACGCTATAACCACTTAGCCACCGCGGCGGCTTCATTCGCCAAATTCGTCAGTTAGATGCGCCGCTTGTGTATGCAGCAATCTTTCTGCATCCGCCCTGTCTGCTTGCCACGGCCGTTACAGTATCCCTTGGCTTGCCAACTTTACGCAATTCTTTTCACTGTTTGCGGATAACGATCGAGAGCTACTAGTTAATTTATTTAATGTCACAATTTTTTCCGTCTGCCTTCGCGGTATTGTTTCGTATTTCCAAACGCACTAAATTCTTTAACGAAGCAGTTTTTTTTTAATTCCCACGTTCTCAAAGTGACAATAAAACAGCGCGATTAGCGACGGTGTCCAACAGTGATTGATAAGTGGCGCAAGGAAGACGACGTTGTTCGATTGCTGCAGTTCCCTAGGCTTATTCGAAGCGCATCAAAGTGAAGTGTGCGGCGGGGCATTTGGGTGGAGCCTACATAGTTGACAGGCGCACTAAAATAAAAAAAGTTGGAGGACGCTTAAGCTTCGACTTTAAGAGTGGAACGCGACAGCGTGCTGCAGCGCTGCCAGGGAGTCCACGGAACGCCATCGCCCCTTCGGCGCGGCGCCTTGCCCGTTGGAAACACCTTTGAATGTTTATTTAGTTTTTAATTGTTTAATTTAAGTTTTTCATCAATTACACACCGTATATTTTCTTAAATACCATCATCAAGCATTGTATTTTTTATTCTGAGCATTTTGACACCTTTGAATCTCCCTTTTTCCATTTTTTCCATTTCTTTAATTAAGCAATCAGTTACAATGATAGCATTAACTCGTGATCGCCTATCGCACACCAATCAATCATAAATCACTAGAACTACAAATTACCATGATACGATTTCTTTTTTACGCAGCCCCCGATTATTTCCGACACGCGGTGCCGTCTACTACTACGCCGACGGATAGCTAGCTGTATACGCTATCGCGTAAAATGCTGCCTGCACCATAGCAGCCGAAGAGGTCGAAGTGAGAGCGCTCACTGTCGTCATCAAGACCAATCACGTGATTATCATGGTTATTTTCGCCTTTCTCTCTGCGACAGTAAAGAATACTATTTCCTCTTGAACACGCAACATCTGTTGTGCCCGTAGTACTTGCCCGAAGAAGCTGCCATGGCGTGAGCTATGGGGAACAGTATAGTATATGAATCTCTGTGAGGTTGGCTTTCAGCGCACATGTAGCTGTTTATTTTCTTTTCTTTTGAATTCGCAGCCTCGGAGAGAACAGTCCGTTTTATATGCAGGTGATTCAACTTGCAAGACATGGCTCGTGCTTCCTCGGAACGGCAGTGAAGTGTGAATTTGCGCAAGGCGCCATCTTTGATCGGTACTAGCACTGTGCCAGCAGTAATGATTGGTTGGTTTATGGGGGTTTAACGTCCCAAAGCGACTCAGGCTATGAGAGACGCCGTAGTGAAGGGCTCCGGAAATTTCGACCACCAGGGGTTCTTTAACGTGCACTGACATCGCACAGTACACGGGCCTCTAGAATTTCGCCTCCATCGAAATTCGACCGCCGCGGCCGGGATCGAACCCGCGTCTTTCGGGCCAGCTGCCGAGCACCATAACCACTCAGCCACCGCGGCGGCTTGCCAGCAGTAATGAATACTATTTCCTGGTCCATTAGAAGCAGATTCTAAATTTCGCACAAGGCAATACTAGAGTGCGGATATTATAAGTAGAGTGATTAATATACGGAGGCGCATCTCATAGCGGCAGTACGGCTTGTGTGATCACTTTGCGGAAGGACTAATACTGTCCCAGCAAGCTTAATTAGCATGCGCGCACTTCTCAGCCCTCCTGTGGTGGATGAGCTATCATGCTGGCGCCTCCTTCAGCTTGCTGCGCTGGATTTAGAACTTATTTGATTCGAAGTACGAAACACCACATAGTCCCGCCCGCATCAAGTTTAGAGAGAATTCCACGCGCTTCGGCGTTGGCTGCGGTTACAGCGCCTCACTTTCCTGGCCATCGCAAGGTGCACGACATGTTCAGGGGGCTGGCGTAAATTTGCGCCAGGGAGAAATAATGCGACCGTTTTATTTTTAATATACGTGACGTGATAATCGTGAATGCAAGATAACCGCTGGTTTTTAAGGATAGCGGAATGGATTCCAAGAGAAGGCAAGCGTAGCAGGGGGCGGCAGAAGGTTAGGTGGTCGGATGAGATTAGGAAGTTTGCAGGCATAGGGTGGGCGCATCTTGCATAGGAAAGGGGTTAATTGGAGAGACATGGGAGAGGCCTTTGCCCTGCAGTGGGCGTAGTCAGGCTGATGATGATGACGATGGTGACGTAGTAATCACTCCATTATACTCCGGTGTATCATCTCCAGTCTTGTCCGTATCGCACCATCTACCGCCAGCTGTCACAGCAAACAAGCCATTCGTATCTCTCCCTCCACTTGAGCCACTGCCACTCACAATAATTTCTTCCCTTTGTTATAGGTGTCCACCCGGAATCGTCAGTATGTATTTTTTATATATATCACATATTGCGGACAAAATAGTGTCCAAGCAGGAGCGGCAGAATACAAACAATATGGTACAAAAACTGCGATCTTGAAAAGAAAGCAAAAGCAGATACCAAAAAGCAGTACCGTGAGCGGGATTAAGTATAATGCAGGACACAGACGTACCCTTCAGCTCTTCAGATGCCCTTGTTCTGCGCAATCTCATCAAGAAAGTAACGCTCCAGTAAAATTACGGCGTGATGAGAAACAACAAAGTCAAGAAATAAGAAATGCAGATGGGGAGACGAAATCGACAAGGTTAAACGCCGCGCGGTCCAGCTCAGCCTCAGTCTACCTCAGCTTCGCGACGAAAGGTGAGGCAGACGAGAAATCGGCGTGAGGCCAGATGTGAGTCCGAGACCGTTCGTCAGTGTTCGACTCTTGCCTGCCACTCAAGCTTGTGCCGTTTAAGAAAAGCGGAAAAGAGCCCAAAGAAGAAGCTAGAAAGGTTTCTAACACTCGCGAAAACGTAAATTACACAACAGGTTGAGCGACTACCTCACTGTCGCCCATGTACCTCTAACATAAGGGCGTAACTACTCATTAGCATCCACCCAAGCGCAGCCTTACGACACGATGTACAGCTTTCCTTTCTAGCTGCATAACGGCGCTTGGGTAGATATGCTAACCAGCAAGCACCCCCTCGTTTGAGGTCTACTCCACCGTGGGGAATTCCCCTAAATATATTGCACCATGCCCGCTTAGTGCGACGGTGCTTTCCGCTCAGAGAGAGGGAGAGATAGAGAAGGTAAAGTTCAATGAAAGGAAAGGCGGAGAGGATCCACAACCGCCTTCCGTCAAGGCACTCTTGCAAGGTTGAGCACTCATTTGTGCACCCTCCGGCGAAGTTCGTCCTAGAGAATTGCTGCTTACCCCTGTCGCACATAGATCAGAAGATGTTATGGTATGGTATGGTATGGTATGGTATGGTATGGTATGGTATGGTATGTTGTGTGTGTTGTGTGTGGTGTGGTGTGATATGGTGTGGTATGGTATTGCGCGGTGTGGCGTGGTATGATAGGGTGCTGTGTGCTGCGTTGTAAGGTGATGTGGTATGGTGTGGTGGCATGATGCAGCATGGTACGGGATGGTATGATATGTTGTGGTAAGGTACGGTTTGATAGGGTATGCCATGATTGGTATGGTATGGTATTCTGTGTAGTGGTATTGTATGGTGTTGTGTCGTGCTCTATGGAGTGGTGTAGCGATGTGGGTTACGGTCTGCCGTGGTGTGCTCTGGTGAGGTATGGCATGGTATGGTATGGCGTGGTTGGAGGCTTTGTTATGGGGTATGTGTGGTGTGATGTGGTGTCTGCTTTATGCTGTTGCGTAGTATGGTATGGTACAGTATGCTATGGTATGGTATGGTATGGTACGTCGCGGTAGGGTACGGTGCGGTGTGCTGTGGTGTGGTTTTGATGTGTGGTGTGGTAAGGCGAGGTATCGCGTGTTGTTGTGTGTTGCGGTGTAATGTGGTGTCGTGTGTTATGGTGGTAAGGTATGATAGGCGGATTTAAAGTCCTGAAACAGCACGCATGCTGTGAAAGACGCCGTAGTGGAGGGCTCTTGATTTATCTAAATTCCGTATAAAGAATTAAGAGGAAATGAAGTTCCGACCACCTGCTAGCATTCCTTAACCTACGCTTACATCGCACAGCCCTCAGGAGCATTTGCACTTCGCTTCCTTCGAAATTCGGCCGCCACTGCCGGAATTAGACCATGCCACCTTCCTCTGAGCAGCCGAACTCCATTGTTGATGATGGTGGTGACTTTTCATGGCGCAAGGGCATCTGGGGCCAAAGAGCGCAATGACACAAGGTGTTTTCGTCTGCTCAAGGTGGGGTCAAAGACCCATTTCCTGAGCATTACACCCTAAAGAAAACGAATACCAGGCCAGGTGTAGACTTGCACCCACTGTATCACCAGCGGGTGCCCGGCGGCACTGGGGATCGAACCCCGCACCTCCCGCGTGCGAGGTGGATGTTCCAATCACTGCAGTGATTAGAACATCCAGCAGGAGGCGGCAGAAGGTTAGGTGGGTGGATGAGTTTGCAGGCATAGGGTGGGCGCAGCTGGGAAAGGACCGGGTTAATTGGAGAAGATTGGGAGAGGCATTTTGCCCTGCAGTGGGTGTAGTCAGGATTTATTATTATTATTATTATTATTATTATTATTATTATTATTATTATTATTATTATTATTATTATTATTATTATTATTATTATTATTATTATTATTATTATTATTATTATTATTATTTGAGCATCCGTCTCGTAGCCGCATCCCTCGAACTTTGCCGCTTTCAATCTCAGCCAGATGCGTCCGCTCCTGCGGAAACAAATGCTAGCTTTTTCTTGCACAACCACGTTGGATGTACACAGAGGTTTCTGCAAGAACGACCCGATTCCTGGAATGCACGTGATTAGAACACATTGCTTTTTTGCTCCGACTAGCGAACGTAATTGAGCAGCTGCGTTTTTCATTTCCGGAGTTTATTTTTGTTTAATTGCACATTAGCGTTAATGCAGGTTCAGCAGCTTTTACTTGCTGACGTAGGCGCTGTTGGCGGGAGCAAGGAAGGCCACATTTCATACACTAGGCAGGGTTTTAAACAATTAATATTTTTTTGTACAGAAGTTTTTTTTGCTTATAAAAGAAACTATTGCTAATTGAGAATTTCACTTCAGCGGGCGTACCCATCGTGCCAATTGACTCCTAAAATGTCGTGGAAACTAAATGTCGTGTTAACTGCTCAGACACTGAGTTTGCGAGATGCTTAAAAAAATATTTTTTTCAATACGTCCATAATTAACCTACATTTGTACACTGTTACTGAGTACACACATACTCATCATCATCAGCCTGACTACACCCACTGCAGGGCAAATGCCTCTCCCATGTTTCTCCAATTAACCTGTCCTTTGCCAGCTGCGCCCACCCTATGCCTGCAAACTTCCTAATCTCATTCGCCCACCTAACCTTCTGCCGCCCCCTACTACTCTTACTTTCTCTTGGAATCCACTGCGTTACCCTTAAAGACCAGCGGTTATCTGGCCTTCGCATTACATGCCCTGGCCAAGCCCATTTCTTTCTCTTGATTTCGACTAGGATGTCATTAACACGCGTTTGTTCCCTCGCCCACTCTGTCCACTCCCGGTCTCTTAACGTTACACCTATCATTTTCCTTTCCATGGCTCGCTGCGTTGTCCTTAACTTAAGCTGAACTCTTTTCGTTAGCCTCCACGTTTCTGCCCCGTAGGTGAGTACCGGTAAGATGAAGCTGTTGTATGCTTTTCTCTTGGGGGATATTGGTAAACTGCCATTCATGATCTGAGAATCCGCCTATATGTGAGAAGTGAGGATACACCTATATGGGATTAAAAAAGGAGTAAGCTGTCCTCTAATATACTCCCCTTTATAAAAGGGAGTGCGCTAGAGGGCAGCTTACTCCCTTATTACTCTTTCTGCTCGCAAGCTTCGCATGTACCCAAACTGCCGGCTCGCTACGAAAATATTATCGGGTGGCTCTATCTCAGATTCTTATTGTTCTCTACTTGCAATGCACAAACATATTCCTTCAGGTCGAGTCATGCAGTTTATTTACGTTGACCTTTTAGTTAAGCGTCGTACTCGGTTATGATTGTCAACAAATGTCCGCCTCGCGTGGGGTAAGGGTATAGAGAAAAAAAATGATCCGACGGAGTTTAATTTTCTTTTTCGTGACATTTATTTATCACCGATTTACAATGTGCTCCGTTGCAGCGAGGCGTTCCAGGAAGCAGCTGAAGAATCAATCATAGCTCGCACAATAACGCGGGGACAAAAAAGGGAGTTCGAAAAAAATCGGTTTAAGACTATTGGCTCTATGTAAAAGTATATATGGTAATTTCTTGCGACTGGTTCGCATACCAGTCTTGCTTGGGATATCGACTCTTTCCCGTGACTGTCCCCACCAAACACGTTATTCAGACTTGCGTCGAGTTTCCACTGATTGTTTTGTACAGGAGGGGTTAGTCCTACAGCGTCTGGCCGTTGTACCCCCAGCCCGTTATTACCCCTGCCTGCTCAGGGCGTTGAGTATAGTTACGTATAGTATAGTATAGTATAGTATAGTATAGTATAGTATAGTATAGTATAGTTGAGTATAGTTACGGCTGCCCTTCTGCGTCCGGTAGCAACACCGACATTCGGGGTGGGTGAGCCGGAGTCCACACTGAAGGTGTTGCGATCTCAAAGTGAGTCGACAGCGTACTGTCCGCGTCACCCTTGTGTACAGCGCTCGAGCAGTGCGTGCTTGGTAACAAAAAATGAAATTAGACAGCAGCTCCTGACCTCAGGAAAAAGTGCTCGTGTCTGCTTTGCTTGCGGGTCTGTCTGTCAATACTTCCGCGCAAGTGTTGCCGCTGGACCCAAGAGACTGCGACAAGATCTGAATTTGGTTACAGGGAAGTGCACCGCCCGAGCGCTCTACACAAGTGTCACGAGGACTTTACTGTCCGCGGCCTTGTGAGCGGGCTCCTGCCCATGATGCCCACCCGTTGACAGATGCGGTGACAGTTCTGTAGGGGTCTAGCCTTAAGAAAATTCTTTATAGAGTCTATAGACTGTCCATAGACTTCTGTCTATAAAGTCTGTAGCCTGTCTGTAGAAAACACCCTAGAGAACAATCTATAGGCAATACAAATCCTATAGACAGTCTGTAGACAATCATAGAGTTATGTCCATACACTTTTAGTAGACTTTTGCCTATAGACAGTCTATTGACTATGAATAGGCAAGAAAAAATATCTACAGGAAGGCAATAGAGCCGATAAGAAGTCTATAGACTGTCGATAGACAATTTTTGTAACGGTAAGCTGGGCACGTTGAATCCGGCTTCGAAAGGCGGTAAAATTTCCAAAGTCTAAATCGAATGTGCCACGCGATCTCCCTCTCGGTGCGAAGGTGTACCACCCAGCCGCAACACTTGGTTTTCTATTCCGAAGAGCTCGGTGACCCGCGAGGGCTTGCGGATAGACGAATCAAGCCTGTGTTTTGTAGAACTCGCCTTTGGCTGGAATTTGTGGAAAGGATCTGAGCTATTAGATCTCAGTTATTAAAGGGACGCTGAAACAAGCACAAGTTGGCCTTCCTTTATCAATAGGGTACCGGGTTCTGTTCATAAAGACACTACACTCACCGACAACGGAGATTTTATAAACTAAAACAAAAACAAAAAGAAAACGAAATACTTGTATCAATCCGTGGCCGATTATGCAAGCAAAATTCGTGCGTTAACACAGTTTTTCGCGGAGGCTATGCTAAGTCGTTATTCACTTCAAAACGATGGCAACCCATCTTGTTCATAGAGGGCGTCACGAATTTTAATCGCAGGCGGGAGGATTTTGAAATCTCATTTTCTCGCCGATAAATTTCGTGTTTTGCTGTCGGACAAACGTCAACATATTTATGTATTTATTTATTTATTTAATGTACCCTCAAAGCTCGAAGGCATTACAGAGGGAGTGGGGAGACAAAAAATTCAGCATAAACAGCAACAACAAGGAGGAGAAGAACCAAACTAGGTGTAGGGTTCGGCGCGCTGTCGCATATTTTTGTACACGTGTTGCGAATATTCCGCGAGAGGGCAGTGACCTATGCTGCGCGTCCGGTTTTGTTTTATTTTGTTTTGCTTTGGTGCACGCCGTTAGAGGGGGATCATGCCTTTTTGGTTAGTCTCCCCATTCGTCCTTGCGGTTTCCTTCGCTGCTCCGGACGGCGGGGCTATCTGCCGGTCTCGACCTTGGACCCCTGTCCCCTTGGCGAAGGATTGCGAGACCACCTAGGGAGGAACTCGGGGGTAAGGGAAAACGCTGACATCAGTTCTGAGCTTTCCTATTCGTCAAAACTGATGAGCCGCAGTTAATAGTTTATTTTTACGTGTGGAAAGGGGCGCGGGCATCTTCGGGGTGTACCCGCGAAAGGAGCCGCGCCCGTGTGCTTTTTGGTCTCTAGCTACTCCTAGCTGGGAGGCGCTCGGTCTGGCCGAGTGCGGAGGGAGTGACCGTTGAGAGCTGGTGCAAGGCGCGCCAGTTTTTGACTGCTGGGACGCGGTGTCCCTCGCCTCTGTGCAGGCGGTCGGCTAGGCCGGCCGCGGATAGTTGTGGCCGTATACTGACGTTTGTTCGTACCCATCTGTAAATAGCCTGTATAAAATTTCGTTTCTCACTAAATCGCTTCGCCTGCAAGTCGTATCATCGAGAAGCCTTCAAGCGGTGCATCCAGTTTCTGGAAATCACCGGAACAACACCACCGGCAAACCTTTACTGGCGCAGTCGACAGGATTGGTGCTCTGCAGCGGCCCCGAGGAACGGACGAAGACATCCGCGGAGAGAACGACGAAGTTCGGCATCCAAGGCGAGATACCGAAAGGACGACAGGCTACGGAGGTACGAAGGTGCGAACCGCATCGGGCGTGAAACGCCGAAGACAAGGCCTTCAACAGACACAGAGTGGTATCCCTGAGCAATGGCGGCAGTTGGAAGATTCAAGCCGACACGGCTTTCTGCGGAGCGGACACGGGCGCTATGGGAAACCAGCGGAGGGCGACACCTTGGTGAGAGGCCCCGCCGCTGCGGCTGATCATCGCGACAAGTGAGCGCCGTTGCGGAGGAAGTAAGCGAGCTCCTGGTGACGGGCTTCGGAGGCCGTTGGGAGCGAAGAGAGGCGACATCCTGGTGCGAAGCCTCTGGAGCTGTTGGAGACGAAGAGGGGACGCCAGCTGAGGAGTGTGTTGGACGAAGACTGGTGCAAATCTGCGGAGCAACGAGGAGGCAACAAGAGGCCTCCGAGGAAGAGAGTGCTGCAGCCGTGGGTAAGGACAAGGCGGCATCTGATGGAGAGATTGCCGTACGGCAGATCAGCTGGTGTGGACAGTGTCTGCGTCCTTTACCGTGAACAGAGCACGGAAACACGTCAAAAGTTTGCGACGCACGCCAAATCACGGCACGATCTTGGCGTGCCTTTGCCTATGCAGCCCGAGGGACTGGGCCGGCAAACGTTTACTCCAGGAATAGATAATAAGTGCAAACACTGGAAGGCAATGACATTAGAAATACAGTGGGAATACATTAGCACAGCGTGTAAACAGTGAAAGACAAACTTAATACAGTAATAAACAAACACCTACTGAGAGAGAGAAACATAGTGACTTTTCTCGAAACGTTATAGTATCAGAAATATCTGCGATGTTGTGGGGAAGGTGATTCAAGCTGACACAAGTTCGGGGTATCACTGAGTCATGAAAACATCCAGAATAAGCCGGTGCCATCCAGAATGTCTGGGATAATCCAGAAAATCAGTTTTTACTGAGGACAATAACAGGAAGGAGTTATTTCCACTGTCCCCTTACTGTCCCCACTGTCCCCGTTCCACTGTCCCCTTACAGCGACGTACAGGAAGATTGGTAAGGGCCGAAATATGCTTTCTTGTGGTAGGCAAGATGGCAGCGGAAGACAGAACGAATTAATTGTTTACGACTGCTTAAGTATTCAGCAACTGAACATATTAGTGTTTCCTGGAAGCCAGCTTTTTCGCACTTAGCGATGACGTCGTCATTAGACCCGGGTCCTAAAATTAATAGCATAAGCATTCTGCGCTTGTTATAGAGATTCAAATGAGTAAATTATCGTGATAAATTGATTTACTGTGGCGCGACCTTTTCTAAAGTCGTGCTGTAGCTTGTCAGATACGAATGCTCGCTTAGAAATACACAAATATTTCTTAGCAGCATGCCTGCCATAAGATTACCGTATTAAAGAAAAAAACGACAATCACCCTGAATTAAGCGGTCAGCTCTTATAGTGTAGCAACAGCTTGATTTGCTTTCAAAGGGAGTTCTTCATTCAATTAGGGGACGAAGGCATAATTACGAGAAATTAACAACTGTCTTCTTATAACGACGTGCAAAGCCACTATGAAGGCTCAGGGCCCTGAGATTTATATTCTTGTTCAAGAAATTAAAACTACTTCTGGTGAAAAAATGTTTCTTGATTTAGGTGCATGAAAGCTGGAGGCATAAGGGCGAGCCATTAGATCAGGATCCCGTTCAGCGAAAATGTGTGCATATATATATATATATATATATATATATATATATATATATATATATATATATATATATATATATATATATATAGATTTAAGAGAAGTGGGCACTTCTACAAAGACACATTTATTCATCAACGTTACGACCGCACCGCGGTCGAAACGTTGATAAATAAATGTGTCTTTGTAAAAGTGCCCACTTCTCTTAAATCTTCATTCTGCGGAGCCAACGCAACCTACGTTCGAAACATTCCACCCTATGTCTGCGAACTTCTTAATCTCATCAGCGCACAAAATTTATTTCGCTCGTTCATTATTTATGCGACAACACTTTACTTGGCACAGAGTCGTTTGCAGCTAACCGTGACATCTGCACCGTGACCTTTGCAGCTCTTAGTCAGGAACACGCATGGCCGACTCCGCTAACGTCCCAACCCTCACCCTAATACCTTTCCTAGACTCTAGGCTCTAGTCCTAGACTCTCTACAGACGGATGCAAAGCTCAAATACGCAAAGAAGCTCCGCCCCATTGATTCCATCATACTCACTTCCTACGTGATCATCAAACAGTTCATTGTTAAAGCTTCTCTGGTTGCCTAACAAAAGACTGTTCACAAGACGAAATTATAAGCAGAAGAATTCCGATGCCTCTCTTTCGTTCATTTCAGTGAATTATTAAAATGTTGATTTCGTCCACTGTTGTTTGGCGGGCCATGGTATGTTGTTGCGAAGTGCTGTTTCATTTTTTTTTTTAATGCGGAAGCATTGTATGGCTATGTAAGCGGTTTGGGCATGGGCTAGATAATCTCGGCCCTATAATGGAGGAACTACTTGGTATATCGGAAAAAGAATGGCATCATCGGAGAGAGCATCGAAAGAGGATGGGCAAATGACAAAACGGTTAACGTGGGTTAATTAAGTACTTAATTAGAGCGAAAAATGTCCAAAGACTGGGCGGGGCCGAAGCAAATGTGGCGCCAAATTTGAAAACATCGGAAGTGGGTGGAGCTAAAGCATGGCGCCAAATATGAAAAACCGGAAGTGTGGACGGAGCGAATCGTGGCGCCAAATTTGAACACGAAGCGTGGCGCCTAGTTTGAAAACTCAAAATGGGCATTGATGGAACTCGACTAATTTAATCAAACAGGGGAAAAGAGGGGCGATGAGGCGTCACTGCTTACGAATTCCTCCAGTGCAAGTGCCGTAGTGATCTCATAATTTTTAAGTTGTGGTAGCCTCATTCACAGCCCCACTCTGATCGCAGCGAAATGAAAAAAAATTCTCAGAAAGTTTTGTAGGTATGTATACGCAGCTTGGTTTTTGTGCTGGTAATCTTTAGAGCACCGCAAATGGTTCTCCGGCCGACAGAGAAACAAAAAAAAAATAAAAATAAACGTCCGCGCTTTCGCTCAGTCTGCTGCCCCATCTTCCACACTGTTCCGAAATGCCATTGAAGACGTCACTTTGTCACTCGTGAAGTGGGAATATGTTTTCTCGACGAGAAATATATTTGAAGAGCCTTATTTCAATGTTCTTGTTTTCGCGAAAGGCTTCGCTCATTTGCATTTGACGCTCTTTGCCAGCCCTGCCTGACATGTCGACTAACTTGGGGCTGTACTTCATCGAAACTTCGATTTTTCTACAGAATGCGCACTTAGATGTAAACGCAGCAGCCTACGCCAAATTCGATCAGTTCTGTGCACAAACGAGATTGTAATCTCGTCTATCTATGTAAATCTATTTAAATATTACACAATTAGCCAATTAGCTGATACGCAGCTCAGCTCTAAGTTGACACTGTCGGGGTGCATGATATTCGCGTGCGGTCGAGGAACACAAAAATTGGTTTTAAGTAAAGGAAATGACGTAGTAACTTTCTCACATATCTCCGTGGACACCCGAATTGCGCCGTAAGGGAAGGAATATTTCTGACGTGCGGTGCCGACAACTATAACTACTCTTACTACTATTGCTATTGCTACTACTACTACTACTACTACTGCTACTACTACTACTACTACTACTACTACTACTAATACTAATACTACTATCACGACGCCGATGGCCTTTCGGCCGAACGAGCTGTATACGCTGTCGCGTAATAAACTGTGATATACACATTTGATATTTTTCTCGAATGTAACAGGAACATCGTGATATTCGTTCCTGATGTCCCAGATACGGCGCCTAATTGGCCAGAGAAAGGCGGACAGCTACACAGCGATGCCACAATTCTACTTTAACTAACATTGCAAACCAGCCTTGTTAATTTCATATCTTTTTTTATAACTGGCGGGCAAACAAAACCGCAATGCGTATACCCCGCCTCTCTATGGGCATCTTTCGCCTTTAGTAACTTTCCGGTACTGATACTCTACCGTCGCCCCGTTTATCACGATAAAGCCGAGGCGAAATATAGGAAGGACGTCCGCTCACCATTCACTGTTCTAGCATGCGATTGCTTCTAAGGCTTTGGACCGTTGTGAGGCTCAAAACGCTCCACATGTCTCATCGAATAAATGTTTCACAAACATTATTAAAATGGGGGCGACGTTACTTGTTTTTAGACGACAACGCCCGGGTTTTTTTTCGACCTGACTGACAACAAATAACTCAGATTAGTGACAAAAGCACCTAGGTCGCAGCACTTATAGCTATAGTGAACTCGGAGATTCGAGCTTCTTCAGCCTCACCATGTAAGTGGGGGTAACGTTCAGGTGAAGTCTGTTGTGTGCACTTGAAAGGAATGCGAAGTCACCTGAGCGAGCCTCACTCTCAAACGATGACTTTAGATAAAGTCAGCAAAGTCAGCTTACACGGTCACAACGTGCAATGATCCTCCGCGCGCGCATTGGCTGCGTGTGGCCCGTGGAACGACGGGTGCGTCACGGAATCGCGACGAGTGATGTGTGTGACGTATGCGGTGCAGTGGAAACACTAAAACACCTGCTCCTTCACTGTGCCGCGTTCGCCGATGCTCGTCGCGATATGCTCGCGGCCTATAGGGCGCAGGGCATACTACCAGACTCCATCAAGACGCTATTGTGGTCGCAGGGCAGTGCGCGCACTCGTGAGCGAACATTGGTAAGCCTTTGTGCATTCCTCGAACACACGGGCTTGACGTCCCGTCTGTTCTCCGTCAGGTAGTTACACGCAGTGACCGAACGCTCCGCGAGTTCTACCTTGAACGATTAATAACTGGAAGCCCCACTCCAGTTGTAGCCAACACAGTGCTGTGCGCGTGTGTGATTTAGTTCCTCTAAAATGAACTAATCACGCGCACAGCCTGGACACATTTCTCATTGTGTAAATAGTTTGTAGATATTACTTCTCCCTCTATCCTCTCTTCCTGTCCCCTCACCTCTTTCATTTAATTTCTCCACTCTGCCTGCTATCCTTTATTTTCGATGCTCCAGCTCAGGTGTTTCAGTATCGATGGCAGATGCCGGGGCTAGGAAAAATCTTTTCCTTCCTTTTTACTATTATTTTAATAAAGAACCACTACCACCACCAGTTCAGTTCTGAGGCGAGGCTAGCGAGTTATCGTAGGTAACAGCTGAATATGGGAAACTTACGCCGGAAAGAGAACATTTAAGATCATCTGAAGTTTTAGATACAGAAACGGTTATGTATGCTTGCAGGGCGAGATTTGGTGCTTTAACACAAAACTGAACGATGCTTGTCATTTGTAGGCATAAGCAAAATAGTCAGAGTGATGCACGATTAAAAAAAAAAGAACAATGTGTTCTCGGAAGAGCAGAGTTTCGGCGGACACGAAGGAAAGGAGGAAACCCAGTCCGGCCGCGCGTAAAATAAAGAACCCGTCAGAATAGCGGTGTCGATCGGCAGCGCCATCTTTCTTCGGCGGTCCTCATCAGGACGTCAATAAATCTCGAACCCGGTGCTCTAATGACCCTTGAACTGCATCACCACCTCGGCGCTCCGAAGCGACGAAGAATAAAACACTTCTTTCCTCTTTTTTTTTATTCTTTTCCTGCGCAGCAGTGATACACTTTTTCGCTGGCTGAACACGCCGGTATCTGCGTTCCCGCGCCTTCCGCCGCTGAGACACACCTACAAAAGTGTCTCTTTCATCCCCCCTCCCCCCTCCCCCCCTCCCCCCCGCCACCTTCTTGAGTTTTGCTTTACAGCATCAGAAATAAAAAAAAAATTCAGAGCATTCCTGTGGCGCGGTAGGTTGTGGATCGGGCATAAGGAAAAACACAAAACGACACCGCTCCCGACTTTAGAACAAAGCTTCCCTAAAAACGAATAAAAAAATAAAACAGAAAGTAGAGTAAATGAAAGGGATGTGAGGAGCGAAAATAAGGAAGTGTTCAGCGTAAAATAAAAAAAAGCGGGGGAGAGGGTGGAAAAAAATATCTGTTTTTTTGCTATTCCGAAATAGATGCCTGACAGAGAGGAAGCCTTGAAGGAGGTGGGAGAGTGTACACTGGCGACCTCACGCGGCCTAAAACGGAAAGCGGTGCTGCGCGCACCCGGGAGAAAAGGACGACCAGCTCCGAACTGCCTGCCTGGCTCCCCACACTCCGCTGCCATCGCACCGACACTTGGCCGGACCTGGCGAAGAAGAATCCTCGGCGGAGTAATCGAACGTGCTGCAAAGGGCGCCCCGGCGACGTCGGGGTCCGGGTTTCATTACGGTGTTCGCCAGAGGAGAAAAACACGTTCGTAGCGCCATCGGTCTTTTTCCACTCCCCACCCTTCCTTTTTTTCACGACATTATTGGCGAGACACACAGAAAAATACGTCCACACACGCTTACGCATAAGTACTCACACGAGATAAATACAGAAAAAAGAGAGAGGGTAAAGAGGAGATTTTGAGCGGTGCAGCAAGCAGCCTGAAAAAGTGCCCCCCCCCCCCCCTTTCTTTTAACCATGGCCTTACAACACGGCAGGCGCTTCTATACGCAGCTTCGAGGCCCGACTGACGGGAAGACGCGCCAATATACCAAAGCGGGGGAAAACCGTAGGACTGGAAGTTTCCGCCAAGAACCTTATTTTTTCTTCTTTATTATTATTTTGCACCCGTATTTGTTTTTCTTTACGCATAAGCTACGGCCCCCTTCCGCTCTTTTCTTTCGCTCCCGTCTTTTTTTTTTTTTTTGTCGCGGGATGATAGTTCAGGCGCCCACCGTTCAGAGCAAGTAGTGACGGGACCTGGAGGCCACTCACTCGTCTTCTTCGCGTTCTCCATCAAACAACCGCTACTATTTAGGAGCGTTAAAACCGTTGCGGGCGGGGTGAAAAAAAAAAAAGGAGTTGGCAGGAGTTATACGATGCGAAGATGAAGTAACCTCTACCAGCACGGCGACTGCGGCGCGCGAGGGAAAGCCGACGCCTGCTCCCTCTGTCGACGCTGAAAGGGACTCGCTGAGCTCTGCGGCGAGCCGCCTGGCGAAAGTGCGACAGAGGCAGGGAGGAATTCCGCGACGATGTTCAGCTCGAGCGAAGAGGGGGATCGTCAGCATTTTACCAGGAAAAAGAAAACAAAGTTAAATACGAAATGACGGAAGGGGGCGCATTCACGAACGTAAACGTGATATACGGGCTGCTGAAAAGCTGTCGACGGGACAAATGTCTTGTTTGACATCGTTGGATGCTCCACTGGACCGAAGCAGTTTGTTTCGAGCTGTCGCGAAATGATGGTGGTACAAAAGTGTGGAGCAGAGAAAAAGGGGGGAACATACTCTAGCATGCAAGACGGGGCAGGGATGATGTCGATAACTCTTTCGGCGCTTCGATAGCGCGCCAGTGGAGAGGTTTCCGTGCCTTTTTTTTCCGAAATGGAGACGCAGAAAAAAGAAGACAAAAAAATGACAACATATCAGTCAGTTTGCCACGCGCGCTGTGCGGAGGCGTTCAGAAAATACATCAGCGGTCTGTAGTGCGTGTGGTGACGTTTCATGCCGTGAGCTGATTCGAAGATTACCATGGATCGGAGGAAGAGAGGACAAAGGGGAGGGGGGCATACAAAAAGAGGTCAAATATCGGGTACCTTCAAAACGTCCCCACAACTACGCATCTATCAATAAGCTCCTGGGGTGATTCTAGCCGGTGTGCCATGCAATTCTGCTGCCATGCATTTGTTACTTTTAGTAATTTACCTATATTTATCATTGCATAATCTTGTGATAATGCTCGCGTTGTAACTCGGAATTTTTCGCAAAATTAAGTAGAATATTGCGCATATATTTTTGTTTAGTTGTTCGTGTTTGTTTTATCTGCTTTTTTCAGTGTAATATTGTGACTATTATTGCTTTTTTTACTGCCCCCCCCCCCCCCTTTATGTACTACCTACCCTCAGTAGACGGCGTCTAAGGGGATTTAGAATAAATAAATAAATCTGCCACCTCACTTCGTGAAATGGGCTGCAGTAAACGTGAAACTGCGCTACCACGCGGCGAACGCGGAAAGCAACTCTGCGCAAAAACAAACAAGCAAAAAAAATTACAATTGTTACAAGGAAGGTGTTTTAAACCTATTCCCCAACTGATTTCATCTTTCTTATTTAATTTTGTTTTCATCTCAGCACTAGGCGAATTTACTTTACCCCCCTCCCCCAATCCGCTGTTTTTTTATTTTCCCTCTACCAGTGATACACTAGTTGTGCGGGTGAAGACCCCTTCTGTCAGCCTCATTCTGCACTAAGGCGCCCGTGTGCTGTGCGCTGTCAGTGCACGTTAAAGATCCCCAGGTGGTCGAAATTATTCGGGAGCCCTTCACTACACCACCTCTTTCTTCCTTTCTTCTTTCACTCCCTCCTTTATCCCTTCCCTTACGGCACGGCTCAGGTGACTGCCAAGATATGTGAGACAGATACTGCGCCATTTCCTTTCCCCCAAAACCAATTATTATTATTATTATTATTATTATTTATGAGGCAGGGCTGACTAATGCTCGTGAAATTGTATTAAATTGAAGGATATAGCGTGGGACAATGTAGTGTGCTACCGTATAGCATGGTACGGTATGTAGGGATAGCACGGTACGGCGGCGAAGGTCCTATTCTTTGTTCATTGTCTTGATTATGCGGCTTAGACTTTTTCTTACATGAGACGTGATTAGAGCACTCTGAAACGGTCATTTTTGGGGCTTTTTCTCTGAAGTTCGCTCTCATACTTAAAGTGAGCGCGGCTGAAAGCTGAGTTCTGAGTATGCACGGTGATATCGTGGCCGGTGAGAGAGAAGGAGAGAAGGAGGGCATTTATTCGCCGAGTCGCCGTTGAGTTTTTCTTCAGTTTGCTTGAGCAAGTAAGCCCAATAAACACTTTGAGTTCTCCAGCCTGATTTGATTGTCGGTCGTTAACGATTTCGTCCTTTGTTGACACAGCCACACTTACGTATACGGCATGGTGTGGTATGGTATGGTTTGGTTTATGGGGGTTTAACGTCCCAAAGCGACTCAGGCTATGAGGGAAGCCGTAGTGAACGGCTCCGGAAATTTCGACCACCTGGGGTTCTTTAACGTGCACTAACATCGCACAGTACACGGGCCTCTATAACTTCGCCTCCATCGAAATTCGACCGCCGCGGCCGGGATCGAACCCCCATCTTTCGGGTCAGCAGCCGAGCGCCATAACCACTGAGCCACCGCGGCAGCTGGTATGGTATGGTATGGTAGGGCATGGTATTGCGCGGTGTGGTGGGGTGTGTTATGCTATGGTTTGGTGTGGTGCGGTATGGTATGGTATGGTATGGTATGGTATGGTATATTATTGTATGGTATGGTGTGGTGTGGTGTGGTGTGGTGTGGCGTGGTATGGTATTGCGCGGTGTGGTGTGGTATGATAGGGTGCTGTGTGCTGCGTTGTAAGGTGATGTGGTATGGTGTGGTGGCGTGATGCGGCATGGTACGGGATGGTATGATATGTTGTGGTAAGGTACGGTTTGATATGGTGTGCCATGATTGGTATGGTATGGTATGCTGTGCAGTGGTATTGTATAATGTCATAGCTCCCAGTGAAGGTTTACAATATTTTGTGTGTTGGGCAGTTAACAATGCATTGCTTCCAAATGACAGAATTGCGCTAAGATGCTAGGACGAGGCTCAAGCGTGGAAATTAGGTAGGACAAATGTGGAGTTTGGGCCGCGCTTGAATTTTGTCGCAGCAATTACCACTAACGCTGCTAATCCCATTAGTATTCGCGTCGACGACAAAACTCTCGTCCAGTTATGGAAGTAAATGGCACTGAAAAAGTGACGAAAATAAAATATATAACGGAAAGGAAGTCAAGAAAGCTGCTTGCTGAATTAGTGCGAAAAATCCAAAACTCTTTTTTCTTTTTCCCTCCTGAAGTAAGAGAGAAGAGAGCATAACATGCGATGTCAAGAATAAATAGTAACTATGTAAGCAGCTTTCAAGCTCAAGCGGGAAAGATAAAACTAATTGTACTGAAGTTTCTCGGTATTCGTAAGAAATTTTGTCGACTATGCTTAGTATTTCGAATTTTGCAGCCTTGTTTCGCATTAAAACCGAGTGTGAAAATACTAATGCTGACAAGTGTTACAAACAGAATTCAGATAATATTTGCTCGCCACGTTGGCATATTTCAAACGTGACATCACTGTATGCTTTGTTTTGTACGATTTTTCCCCAATTTAAGGGCTACAAATATAATGACAACATAGCAAATCGTATGTTTTGGTAAGTACCTAAAACACTATGACGTACTATGACTATGACTAAAAGTACTATGACTTGAGAGTTGTGCGTGATAGCGTAACTGGCTCAAAGAGCAATAGATCATTTATTAATTTTTTTCTCGACACTGACGTCTCCGAGGCATTTAAATACTAACTCATCACGTCGCCATTTTCGCAGCTTATTGGTCCAGCCAAGTGTCGATGTTAGTTGCTTCGTCACCCACACAACATAACAGAATGGACAGTCATAAAGCTGTTTCTGCGACGTCAGTGACTGGCCATAGTTCTTGATGATGAAGCTTTTCTGTTTGGTAGAACAATAATTTATTATGAGATCCCCCCGCAAAAAAAAAAATGAAACAGCGTCAACACTAAACGAATTCTAAATTTTAAGGTAACCTGAAGCGTTTGGTTTCGATTTCCTCGAAAGCAGATTGAATACGTTCGGACTTAAAATGCATACCGAATGAAGACTTCTGAAAGAAAGCATGTAAACCTCAAGAGTGACAAGATCTTTATTTATGTTAACAAAATATATAGGAGGAAATTATCAGCACGGACGAGTCAAGAGTATGGGAGAAATAAATTCCAAGAAGCAACTGTTTAGATTTTTTTGTTGCATCTAAGGGGTTAGCACAGCAGCATAGAGCCGCAGTACTTTGCCATAGTTTCTCTCGTGTTAAGAAAAACTCACAAAACGCAGATTGTATACTGCTTAGCTATATAGAGCTCATATTGCCTAAGGGTTGATAAAAGAAACGGCCAATAATCCAGAAAAAATACAAAAAAACGAAATATTAGTACAGATAGGCCAAAAATGGGAGGAAATATATTCGTAAACGACAATTTAAGTACAAAGAGGAACCGAGAAACAGCTACCGGCCGCTGGTTTTCAAAACCTATCTGGTACAGCTCACAACTGCACCACCATTAACGGCCGTGACACAGCCATTCACAACTACAGGTATTAAACCTTTCAAAACCGATCGGTGCTATGGTTAAGGGGCACCCTCACATATGTGCAGGTTGCATCGGTTAGATTTCTCAGCCCTTCGGTGTCATGTTTTTTTCGGTGATAAGAGAGTTTTCGAATGCGTTAGCATTACTGTCCTTACTTTCTCAAAATATGTCCGTTGGGTGTTTTCGAATGCCGCTAGCACCCAGAGGGCCCTCCACCCACTACCCGTCCACCTTCACCGACCAGCAGCTGCCACAACCGCCAACGAATCCACCTAAGCCCGAAAACTCACCCCCCCCCCCCCCCCTGCACATGGCCCTACCCACTACCAGTCCGCTCACTTCCGCCCTAACGACGCCGCCACCCATGAGAAGCTTACGCACAGGAACGTAGAAAAAGTAGTTGAAATACAATTCGAATCCTCAATGTGAAAGCGATCAATGTAGCAGCGCTGTGTACGACCAATACTGGTCGCGCAGATTTGTCGTATTACCTCGTATAATCGCCTGTACATTCTTTTTTGCCTCTTGCACTTAGTGATGAAATACAGTGCCTTAATATAATCACGAGCGTTTCGTGGCGCTTTCCACGATTTAACTTCGCTCCCGCATGCATAACTCGCGCGAAATATATGGCTGCATGTTGTATCGGCCACGACCTGTAGATACGTTTCACTCAGCGTAAGGGAAAATATTAGCAAACATCGGCAAATACGGATGACAGAAGCCAAAGCAACAAAACATGAAAGACTGCCGTGGAACCAAAACTGCCGCTCTGGTGGACAATCTGAAAGCGAGACTGGTCATAAATTTCCGCTATTAGTTCTTTCGGTGACCCTACAGGCGGACACGATGGATAAACGGGAGCTCGAAGAGCTTGATCATATTTTTGTGTTTTTCGCGGGAACTTCCCCAAACTCCCTCATGCTGGACGCCCGACTGGTTTCTCTAGTTTTCACGTTTGCTTCCTTTTTTTTTTGTCCCAAACCACCGATGTCCGCACTGTGTCCGATGCATTGATTATTTTTTTCTTTTTCAGAAGTGATTTAGTATTTCGGGCTCGATCAAAGTCTATACCCGACAACTGCTCCTCCCTGCCCCTCGTATTGTTCCCGGTGAGGTTACATTCCTGTCAGTCCACTCCCCGGTCCGAGCCTATACCTACTACTCTCCCCTCCCTTTTTTCACGTTCCCCTAAATTCCCTAAAATACCACATTCCCTCTTCCCTCTCGTTACAGAACAAATCAACACACACAAAAAAAGAACACGCCAGCGCGTGAAAGCCGGGCACTTGCCATCAGAAGAAAATACACAAAATAACGGACTTTGAACCGGGAATAGGAAATACATCTCTCCATCTCTATTCCCGGCTGTCCCCAATCTCCCCAAATCTCCGAATGCTTACTTCCCCAAATGTTGCCTTTTTTTTTACTCCTCGTGTCACTTTGCAGAATCTCTCTCGGTGCATTATTTGTATTTCTTTCTCCTCCTATCATTTCAGCCTCACTGCATTTTTATCTTTTCTTTTTATAAATTCTTTTTCTGATTCTTCTGGTTCACGGTGGCGCTGTTTTGGGGAACTGAAACGGCCCAGTCACCAAGCCAGTTATGCGGGGTGTTGGGTGATAACGAAGACGCGGTTTAGTCCGCTCGCAAAAGGAGGCTGCTTCGGCGGCGCTGCGGGGAAGCCGAGCGCAAGGAGTCGGACGAGGATTAGGAGCCGCGTCGCCGCCGCTAACGCCTGGTTCGCTGCAAGAAAAGAAATGCTCGACCCGTAGCCGGGCTTTCCCCAGAAAGCCAAGAACGCCCCAAAGCGTATGTGTGTACTGTCGTGCCAGGTTTGCCGTTGCTATCACGCGGCCAATACACATGTCTGGCTTTCTGGGACAAATTTTAATTGTGGGGGAACTGTGGAATACTGTGAGACACTTCTATGAAGATATTTATGGGGATGGTCTGATCCAGGGATTCGCAAAAGAAATCTCGTTTTTAAAGTTTGTCCTGCGTTCATACCGAGTATAGTTAAGACTGCGATAGAAAAACCAGTTAGTTGACAATAAACAGCGGACAACTACAATCGTCCCGAGAAGGAATCTGCTGATATAATCTGCCGGATATTATGGTGCAATCTTACGATATGTAAAAAAATTGCGTTCGTAAACATCTTCGTGTTGAAAAATGCGCTTGTCCAGTATTTCTAGTCATAGAATGGGAGAGCCGATTTCTCTTACTAATAAAAATAGTTTTTCTTTTTCGAACAATGAAGCTTCATGTTAATAGCGCATGATTTTTGCCCTCGACTGCGTGGCTGACATGAAGTATCCAAGATTTTCCCCGTATTGACATTCAGAATAAGTCGTTTACGAGTGGGCGACCTGAGCGAGATTCAATTATTATCAGAGCGTAGCGTATAACTTCGCGAAGGTTATGCAGGTGTTCTCTTTTCAGTGACTAATGTACACCCACGGTACGTATACTTAGTTTGCAGAGCGCGATAATGCAGAAGGAATTTCAATGCGTTGCATCCGTAGCACACTTCTTGAGGTTCAGTGGTGTAATGCGTCATTCCGCGCACTCAAACTTGGGCTGCATCACGTCGCGTAGTGATGGCTACAGCCAGGCCAGATGGGACACAGGCAGGCTTGCGCAGAACTCGACAGTGCCATTTTACTGAGGGAACCTTGCGCCCTTAACCTTTTAAGGCACTTTGTACGCAATTGCGCGCAAAGAGAACTCGCAGCCTTCTTTGCAATCTGGCCTATTTTTATGCTGCGTCAACTGCTCCTTCTTGTTTAGTACCTTCTGCTGTCCGCGTCATGATCACGAAAGCCGCAATGACATTTTTTTATATTTTAACTTTGGTTTCAAAGAGCGTGCCATTGTCACTCGGCTCACCCATAATTGTTCAGGCGACAATCTTCAGCAGAATTAAAGGCGCGGAGTTCCGTCTACAGATTCAAAGATTCATAGAGGTACCCGCTTTGCTAAAAGTAACCAGGCTGCCTGGTTTGCTTCTCAGTTGTATAGCGGTACAGTTATCGCACCCACCAAGCTATAAATCACTGTGAGCTAAGGGAAACCCTTTTCCTCACCTTCCAATATCTTTTGGTTTTTGGGGTAATCCGTAGGTGCTCCATTACATGAGGCAGAAGCAAACCATGCAGTCTGGTTACTTTTGGCAAAGACTGTAGTTTTGTCGACACCTAAGGTTAAGAATGGAGCACAGCATACGCTCTCCCGTACACGTTAACCGCAGCGCCAGCCCATTCAATACGCTCCAAAACAGCCAGTACACCCGTAAACTGCTATGATATGTAAGCCATGGAACTGCACCAAGTATGAAATAAGTTTAAGCCTCACTGTGCTTACAGTCTAATTTTACCTCTTGAATTATTTATTTTTTACCTTTTGTAATAGCGATCAGTAACCCATAACAGGAACTTTAAGGTTGTGGGAATTTTTTCTCTCGCGCGAAAACGCTCTCACAACCAAATTTCGAATATGTGCGCAAGGACTCAACGGGATTTGTATTTATTTATTTATGTACTTTATGTTTCAACAACGGTGTTATTGCCGGCTGCAATCGTAAGAATAGTTCCACCTGTATCCAGCAACGACATCAACATTCAACATCTCACTACGTTTCTGTTCTGTATTTTTTTTTTATTATACAATGAGTAACTGGCTTCCGTGTAAGAACTAAACGTTTCCCCACTAATAAAAAATTAGGAAAGGGAAAGAGGGGGGGAGAAGGGGCTGGGGAGAGATATTGCTTGCATACCCACTCGCTCCTACTTCGGAATCCAAGAACAGAACACCAGAACTCACCTGGAAAGAAAGAAGAGATGAAAAAAAAGGTTAGTGAATATTGTAGGCTGATTATAAACATCTCATTTCAAAAACTCTGATTCAAGTTTGCACACCGAGTTTTCTAGGCGAAAACACGGGTCATGTGAATGCTTTTCCGAAACTTCAGGCGTCATTAGCGCGAATCGTAGTAAATCGCGCGTATTTTTATCGTGATGTTGTCTCAGGAAGTCCTTTGGAATCGACCTATTAGCAACTTTTTTCGTCTTCATTAATGCTCTCGAGAATCTAGTCCTTGGAGAACTGAAACTTCTCCCTGAAACATAATTCCCTAAATTAATACAAGTTAGAAGAAATATTATACACATCTTTTAAAATAAAAAATTAACATTACCAATAATCGCTGGATAAGGGCAGCTTTTTTTTTTGTTGTCTCATCAACGACATCGAGATTTTTAGACTCATTTGCACTGATGCTAATAAATTCAGACGAGAAGTGATTGAACACTTAGATTCTGAGTGCAGCTTACTATGATACCCTGATTTGTAAACTCATTTGCAAGCACGTACTTATCTCAATAGAAGAAAGACGCTTTCATTGGTGTTGATGAGTTTCGACAAAAACTTGTTGAATGCTGAGATTCTCAGAGCAGATTACTGTGTCACCCTGATTTATTTTTAATTCATTTGCAAGCTAGTGCTCAGGGTGATACCATAGAAATCAGGGCAATGTAAATTAAGTGCCATTTAAAGAAGAGAATGGAACATTTCTTAATGGCTATCCATCTAGACAGTTCCCATATACTACCTACGTAGTGTGGTCTAAAGAGTAGCCGTCGTCTGTTAGTTGACGCCCATATACAAAAAGCCAACATTTTTTTCCGGAGTAGTCAGCATGACAGTCAGTTTACGTAGTGCGCTTATTTCTGACGTCACTAAACTGAACTTCTTTCCTGTTTGAATTCTTATCTGTCATTCTTAATGCCCGTATAACATGGAGACAGCCCCGAACAGTTAACAATACGAAAATTATCCCGTGTCTTTACTGTTATCTGAATGTTAGAAAATGAGCTTCTGTCCGAAGAAAAATACGTCATACATCAAGCATTGCTCCGTTGCTTCCCGAAATATTGTGATCTGCCTAGAGTGACAGAAATCAAACCTTGCCTCTTAAAATTATTGATACTTCGCTGAAGTCAATTTGGCTTTTCGGTGAACCCGTATTTTCTACGTGTCCCCCCTGTAAAATTTTCCATTAAACACTGGAGACATGCCACTAGAATATTAGATTTTGCATTAGATGTGGTTTTCCTCGCGCACTGTGGCTGTGAGTGGGCGAAACCTTTTCAGAATACCTCTCGGTTGCCTGGCGATCGTTCGATTGATAACCGAAAGAGCCTGAAAATACGGCCACTTCTGACTTCATAAGTACGCTCCACATTGATGTGGAATATTCCCGAAAACCATTCTTTAAAGGCGCCAGAGATACCACAGAAACCAGTGTCTACAAATCCCACTCCAAACACAATCGTCAGTCCACAAAACCACTCGAAGCAAAAGCGTTCTTGTGCAGCGCAAGTGGTAGAAATTAATCGGAAACCCTCCACAGCACCGTCTCTCATATAGCCTATCTTCATCTTTTGAAGTTAAACCCATGTTCACAGATGCCTATACCAAGGTCCATGCACAGCCGCGCATAATTTTGCTGTGTGTGTGTGTGTGTGTGTGTGTGTGTGTGTGTGTGTGTGTGTGTGTGTGTGTGTGTGTGTGTGTGTGTGTGTGTGTGTGTGTGTGTGTGTGTGTGTGTGTGTGTGTACGTGTGTGTACGTGTGTGTGCGTGTGCGTGCGTGCGTGCGTGCGTGTGTGTGTGTGTGTGTGTGTGTGTGTGTGTGTGTGTGTGTGTGTGTACGTGTGTGTACGTGTGTGTGCGTGTGCGTGCGTGCGTGCGTGTGTGTGTGTGTGTGTGTGTGTGTGTGTGTGTGTGTGTGTGTGTGTGTGTGTGTGTGTGTGTGTGTGTGTGTGTGTGTGTGTGTGTGTGTGTGTGTGTGTGTGTGTGTGTGTGTGTGTGTGCGCTATTAAGCCCCTAGCTTTAGTTTTCTAGGCCATATTAAATAGTCAATAGGAAGTTCTGTCGTTAGATATCGCGGATGCAGTATTACCTACAGTCGTCCAACTCGAAGCGATCGTTACCCCATCGCTAAATATGATTCCAGACAGACTTCTAGTACAGTACGATCGCACAAACGTTGGTCACTATACATAAACGTCAACACGCGCACACAAACACACGTACATACAGTTTCTTAGTACGCCCACGTGAACGTAGTGCACTTAGGAGGAATCAAACAACCGAGCAGAAAGTGAATTGGTTAAAATAGGAGTCATATAAATGTCGCATGTCCGAGTGCCCCTCGTGTAGTGCAGCCCATTTAAAAGCGTGGGCAACGGGTGCAGGACGAAAGCTGCGCGGCCATTGGATGCAGCGCGCTATAGCGACAAGGAAACGTCAGACGTCGATACTTGGTGACACGTGTGCGAGCCCTTCAGCGGAGCCGAGGGCTCTCAGCCCGGGCCGCTGCGGCGGCAAATATAGCATCCGTAGCCAGGGGTGCACACGCGAATACGTATACCTCACCGCTGATCGCACGGGCTGCTTTCAAGCAGGTCGGTTTAGCGAGGAATCCGCATTTCTTTGTACCGAAGCAGCACGCAGAAAATAATCGCAAGCCAACCATACAGTCCCCTTCTTTTTTTTTTTCCTTCTCTCTCTCTCTCTCTTTGGAATTGGTATTTGACTAACCACACTGGCTAATATTTGGATTCAGGTATATTGATTTGACGCAGATTAAATAGTGAAGTCGCTAAACATGCGATTAACGGATTGCAAGGTGGTTTCAGTAAAGAAGCCGCATCTTCCTCGCATGGCTGTATTTATTGTTTATCTGGTGATTCTAGTATACCCTATATCAGATAAGGTTGTGCTATAACTATTCACTGGTATTTAGAGGATTTCAATTTTTTTTTACGGACTATGCCTGGGCGGCATTTGCACGTCCAGAAGTCTACGTCAATAAATTGAAAGAGAAATTTACTATTCGAAAATACTGAAAGTGAGTACATTTTCGTTCAAATTTTAAAAAAAAATGTCTTTTAAGGTTTACAAAGCTTGAGACATAACCTCAGCGCTTGACTTCTAATGTTTAACGGTGACATGTTCACCGAAACTACGCCTTACGCTGCACCTCATAACGGTTTACTCCATACAGCCTCCTTCACGATGCTACCAAAGTTGAACAGTATTCGTTGGCAGGGCCTTTGGTGTTTATGTTCAGTGTTATGTTCAGTATGCAATAAATAGGAAGAAATCATTCAGAAACAATACTCACGCGATGTAAACCGCATAAATGTGTGTGTGTAATTCTTAATCGATTGTATATTATTTTTCGTTTCTGATTTCTGATATAGCATGTCTGTCTTAGTGTTCAATACTTTACATGCGACTTAAACTCAAATTCCATGAGTGGTTTCATTTTTTTCCCGTTTCTTGCTTCATATTGATTATTCTGTCGCCATTTTTTTGAAGGGGAGAGGGGGGGGGGGCTCTTTTTCTCGCATTTTGTAAATTTCTTGTTTAATTTCCTTCGGGCCTTATTTGCGTCCACGTGTAATCTGAGGTGTCCTTGTTGCGAGAAGCAATTTTTGTAAGTTATGCTTTTTCTGTCCATCTGAGAAAACGAAGCAGCACGAAAAAATGGGGACGAAAAAGACACACATACGACAGGACGAATGCTGCTCTTCAGATATACTGAGCATAATAAATAATAATAATTGGTTTTGGGGAAAGGAAATGGCGCAGTATCTGTCTCATATATCGTTGGACGCCCGAACCGCGCCGTAAGGAAGGGATAAAGGAGGGAGTGAAAATACTGAGCATGCGCAATTGCCATCGCGGATAACGAAGCAGTTCGTGAAAAGCAAGCTTTTCCAAAATAGAGTTTAAATCTGCTTTTAATAAGCGGAGCTGTTAGTGGCTTACTTCTGACGAGAACGTTGGGTGTTGGCATAATACGTACGACACGTAACCAGCGTGGCTCACCGGATCGTGACGTCACGTGACGGGGACCGCCAGAGCTTTGGGGACCCTCACGGTTATGAGAAACTGTCACGATATTATGAACAGCATAATAATAGAGGAATTTTCTTTATCCAAATGTTGCGGAACACAGGACTGCTTTTAATTGCTTGACAATACTGCCCCATGTGAAAAAAAAAAATTGCTGTGTTAGAAAGGAAGTATGAAAATGTAATGACTAATAACAGCGGAATTTAGAACCAAGCGCTCGCTGTTTTCACAGTAACTGCCCAGCGTCTGTGAGTTAAAAATTTTGAGGTCTTCGTTTTTTACAGTTTCGTAACACCGGGACTAAAAGAAGTTCCGAAATCCTGTAAACTGTATTCATTGTGAAGCTTAACCCCCAAAACTGCTTTCATTGATCACACTATAAATGTAGTTAACACTATGTATCTTACTTGTTGAAACACAATCGGTTTTTGAAAATTGGTTTTTGAAGAAACCGGCTCCACCCTGGGAGGTGGCATGCAGTTAATGGTTGATCGCGAGAGATTGATCCCCAAATGAACGCTGCGGCCTAGCTATTGCTGCAATGCCGCATGTCAGCCACAACGCTGTCACTGCTAATGCATTCAGGCCACACCTCTCTCTCACCACCGCCATATGTGTCAAGGCACGAATGAGGTGTCCGCGTATCCAGGGAGCAAGTTATGCGCCCTTCCTTTCCTCAAAGCCATCGCTGTCTAGAACATTGTCAACGCCAACGCCAATCAACACCGACCAATGAACGCCAATGAACGCCGACATCTTTCGCTTTGTATATCCTGAATTAGCTGAGCTAATCCACATTAATTTTTTCACTGCACGTTAAAGAACGCCATGTGGTCGAAGTTATCCGGAGCCCTGCACTACGGTGTCCCTCATAGCCCGAGTCGCTTTGGGACTTTAAACTTCATGAAACTAAACCTCCACGCTCTTCTTCGTTGTGCAGCTTGACAGATAAACAACGTTAATTTCGTCTGTACTCAAAGATGGTTCATGGGTTTGGTTTCATCATCATCATCATCAGCCTTACTACACCCACTGCAGGGCAAAGGCCTCTCCCATGTCTCTCCAATTAACTCTATCCTTTGCCAGCTGCATCCACCCTTTGCCTGCAAACTTCTTAATCTCATCCGCCCATCTAACCTTCTGCCGCCCCCTGCTACGCTTACTTTCTCTTGGAACCCACTCCGTTACCCTTAAAGACCAGCGGTTATCTTGCCTTCGCATCACATGCCTTGCCCAAGCCCATTTCTTTCTCTTGATTTCGACTAGGATGTCATTAACCCGTGTTTGTTCCCTCACCCACTCTGCCCGCTTCCGATCTCTTAACGTTACACCTATCATTGGTTTGGTTTATGGGGGTTTAATGTCCCAAAGCGACTTTTGAGGGGTGCCGTAGTGAAGGGCTCCGGAAATTTCGACCACCTGCGGTCCCTTAACGTGCACTGACATCGCACAGTTCACGGGCCTCTATAATTTCGCCTCCATCGAAATTCGACCACCGCGGCCAGGATCGAACCCGAACTCACATTCAGCAATTATTTCCATTGAAAAATGAATGCGAAAAAGCCTTAAAAGTTTGCCTGTTACAGGGCAATTTCAATTGACTTATTATTTAAAGTTACGAGCCGAACGACGGCCGTAGCTGACCGTTCATCATACGCACATGCGACGGAGAAAGCGTCGAAAAAAATAAGCCGTCGTCGAAAAATCGATCGCAGATATCTGTCCTCGCCCCTTTTCCCGCCAAGACGCCCTACACTTCTCCTCCGCCTCCCTTTCTCTCCTCCAGTTTCCCGCGCTTTCTTCGCTTGGCGCGCTCGCAAGCGCGCGTGATTTCAAATGATAAACGATCGTTTATCCGCTAACTCCGAGCACACGCTCAGGGCATTCATACAGCGCGCACACACACACGGGCATCACGGAGGCTCCTGGGCGGATGCTTAATGAGCGTTGATTTACGGGCGGCGCCCGTTATGGGAAAGCGAAGCGATAAAGAACGGAATCAAGCATCAAAGAAAACACGGCCCACCTAAACAGCCGTCCATGTTTGCTGAAACCTGACAAGGGTGTTAACAAGAGTCAACACGTGAATTACGAAAGGAATAAAAAACAAGAAAATTAAGAGTCTTTTTCTTCTTTCTAGTAAGTAAGATAAAAGGGACCGCTTTTGCCTTTGATGGCTGTTCTTTCCCATCCTTACAATATTTTATTTTAACTTTTTTTTCGAGTTACTTCGCGCGATAAAAAGCGAAAAAGAAAAGACGGCGAACGTTTGATTCTGTGTGCGCTCCTGAGTGCGTTTTGGATGTGTGAATTGCAAGCGGGGATGGTTGGGGGAGCGGGAAGAAGTTGCTGCGAAGCGGCCTTAAAAGTGATTACCATCTGTCCAGGCTGGAAAACAAGGGTACAAAGATGACTCTAGTGGAAACATCTGCCCTCGCCGTACTAAACAGCGCGCTTCATAATTCCGGGTGTATTTTTTTTTTGTTTTTTGCTCGTCAGCAGCACCAGCAGCAGCTTTCCCGGACCTCTTCTCTTGTTTTATTCGAGTCACGTGACGCGCTTGCTTATTATGTAATTTGTCTTCTGGCGTATTAACTTCCTTGTCCGAAGCAAAAGGAAGCGAAGACTAAAACAAGTGTGACATTTTGAACTTTTTCTTTTTTTCATTTAATATTCCCTGTTCTTCCTCCCTCCAGAGAAACGTCTCTTGCGGCGTTTATGAGCGTATGTGCGGACACAGAGCCAGCCCCATGAGAGCTTTGAACAACACAGCCGTCTTCAACCATACCAACCAACCAACACCCCGTCCCCCACCCTCCTCTCCAACCGCCGCTCTTTTCTGAACAGCCATGCAGTAAAGATTTTCTAGGCTTCTCGATTTTTTTCTTCGTCTTTTTTTCTCTTGGCAGATTCTAATGAGAGCTGTCGCGAATCCCAAAGCACACAACTGTGTGACAGAAAAATTGCTGGGATGAACCATGTAGTAATTAGCAAGAAAAAAAATAACCATTAGAGGAGGCAGACAGAGATTACTGCTGGAGAAAAAATAAAAAAAAACTGTCCTTCTCATTAACGCTAGCCGTTTCTACTTTGCTGTACGCTTATTCTCTTGCAGCGCAATGTCTGAATAAATGCGTTTCTTTTCTTTTTTTGCACCGTTCATTTTTGCCCGTCTAGCCATTGTGGTATACTATCCCCAGCACTAAAATACATTACTTTTTTTTTTTGCATAATCGCCCTTGTGTTAGCTCGGCTGTTCTTTCTTCACACGATGATTATTTTATCAAAACAGAATACAGCAAATATATGGTCATCAAAACGTGTTTATTATTCGCAGTTGTACTTTCTTTGTACTATTCCAAGCAGACACTTTGCTGACAGGCGTTATGTTGGATTAAGGTCGAGGAAAATTCGTTCCAGCGGCCTACTGTTCGATCCTCGCTGCGGAGCTGACGTTTCGGTGGAGGCCAGGTGCAAAAACTACCGCATCCCGAGATTTTCAGGCTGTTTAAATAACCCTAGTGGCAGAAGCTAACCCGAAGCCATCGGCTTACGCAATAGCCAAGGTGTAACGTGAGCAGAAGAAATAATACGATAATTATTTCACAACTAGCAAGAATAATGAATATCTGACATGAATGCCGTGTGTATTGGGATATGCCCCTACCGCGACAATAGCTGCCCCTATAGTACGAGAAAAAGTTCTCAGTTTAATGCCTGTATCAATTTTGTTCCTTCACACTCGCTCAGCAGTGCGGCGGAACCAGTCCTAAACTATTCCGGTTATCCTAATAGTTGGGCCTCAGTGCAAACAGATGAGTACGAGAGAAAGGTGAATGCACACACGAACGCTTTATTCCCCTTTCATCGTCGCCATCTGCTTGCGTAAGTCTAACTAAATGTAGCCTCACAGTTAAGCATCCGGTTAGACCTGTTTTCTTTCCATTCTCTCTCCCCTTTCTTTTAATCATGGTAACTTATAATTAATAGTTTTAGGGGACAAAATAACATTACCGACGATGAGAAACTGCGGCTAGTAAATGGCTTCGGATTAATTTTGACCACCTGGGGTCCGTTAGTGAGTGTTGGTATCGTGCAGCACACGGCCGCCTCTTGCGTTCCATCTCCGCGGTCAGGATAGAAACCTCAAACTCGCGCACATACCTCAACCAGATGTCATAGCCACTGAGCTACGGTGTGGGTCAAGGTGCTTTGAAAAGAAGTTAAGGGTTAGGTGTCGGCAGTTACGAGGGCTATGGAGCTAGGGTTAGGGGTTAGCGAGTTAGGCCTAGTTGGTCTTTATTGTGGACGTTATTAGCGCGAAGCAGGGATGAAAAAAGGGGGGGGGGGGGCAGAACAAACGATAGTTTTTAAACAGCTGTCAGGACTACTTCGTTCGATTTTCATTCTTATTAAAATTTGATTGACTTTTGCGGTTATGCTGATTTTAACAGCACAAGACATGAGGACAGCCCTGTGAGGAGGGCCGATGGTGGCGAAACCTGTTTTTTTAAAATGTATATTACCATATTAGCGCTCAGTAATCAATGGATACAGGTCAGCCACAGTTTGTCCTTAGCATCCATTCATTGTGCTTCAGCTTGTGTGCATAAATCATTTTTTAAGAATGGGAGGGGGGAGAAGGGAGGGGGAAAACTACTTGGAGATAACAAAAGTGATCACTCAGAACCCCTATAAAAATTCAATAAATTTAAATAAAAATACAAAACAACCCTCACTGCGCGTACAAAGTATTGCACTGCCACTTATCTTGTTAATAATGTCAAATACAGGGCGCGGACAAGTTTTCCCGCGTCGAGCCGCAATGAACTTGAATGAAAAATCGCGTGGCAGAACACGTCTCGTTCCAGAGTGCTGCCGGCGCTACACTGTATGCTTACCTATCCCTCTGATGGGTCGTCTTAATAATAATAATAATAATAATGATAATAATAATAATAATAATAATAATAATAATAATAATAATAATAATAATAATAATAATAATAATAATAATAATAATAATAATAATAATAATAATAATAATAATAATAATAATAATTGTTTTTTGGGAAAAGGAAATGGCCCAGTATCTGTCTCATATATCGTTGGACGCCTGAACCGCGCCGTAAGGGAAGGGATAAAGGAGGGAGTGAAAGAAGAAAGAGGTGCCGTAGTGGAGGGCCCCGGAATAATTTCGACCACCTTGGGATCTTTAACGTGCACTGACATCGCACAGCATGCGGGCGCCTTAGCGTTTTGCCTTCTTAAAAACGCAGCCGCCGCGGTCGGGTTCGAACCCGGGAACTCCGGATCAGTAGCCGAGCGCACTAACCCCTGAGCCACCGCGGCGGGTGAAAGGGTCGTCTTCGCCGTTCTCGCATTCCTTCCTCTTCCGGCGGAAATAAGTGACGCTTCAGAAGCGCCATCTACTGGATGAGCACTTCTCGTCCAACATCAAAAAACTTTATCCTCTTAGCGCGTCTCCGTGTAAAATACAGGAAACAAAAAAGATATAATAGTTCGGGGGACAAAATGAACAGGCCCAGAGCACACTGGACAGCAGAGAAAAAAAATATACCAGGTATTTTTTCTTAAGGGCCAAAGACACGATATGCCCTTCAGTGGGCTTAAAACAAAGCCCCCCCCCCCCCCCCCCCCCCCCCCCCCCCCCCCCCCCCCTGTGATAGCTTTTATTGTCTGTAGACTAGTCGCTGTTACGACCCATCAAAACAAAGCAGTAAGTGACGGCGTGGACTCAAATGCTCGTGGTGTTAAAGAAGAACTAAACGCTTCCTGTCTTCAAAGGTTTAGCAACCTGCGATTCCGACTTATACGAGCAAGAAATTACTCTATCGTTTTACAGTTATTGCTTCAGCTGGTATAATCTTATCTCGTTTCGTAAGACTGCGAGAGAGCCAAAATGCGAGAAAAGCGCTTGAGGCATGTCATCGAAGGGCTTTTTATAGTCCGCCGGAGTGAAATAACAAGAATAAAAACGGAGTGGAGCGCATATGGCAGGTTCTCTCAGATCATGAATAACAGGTTACCAATATCCCTCAAGAGAAAAGTGTACAACAGCTGTATCTTACCAGTATTCACCTATCTGGCAGAAACATGGAGGCTAACGAAAAGGGTTCAGGTTAAGATAAGGACAACGCAGCGAGCTATGGCAAGTAAAATGGTAGGTGCAACGATAAGAGACAGGAAGATGGCAGAGTGGGTCAGGGAACAGACGTGGGTTAATGACATCCTAGTCGAAATAAAGAGGAAGAAATGGGCTTGCGCAGGGCATGTAATGCGCAGGCAAGATAACCTCTGGTCCTTAAGGGTAACGGAGTGGATTCCAAGAGAAGACAAGCGTAGCAGGGGTGTTAGAAGGTTAGGTGGGCGGATGAGATTAAGAGGTTTGCTGGGATAAGGTGGCTGCACCTTGCACATGACAGGGTTAGTTGCAGAGATATGGGAGAGGTCTTTGCCCTGCAGGGGGCGTAGTCAGGATGACGATGATAGTTCGGTGACCACAAACCGAGCGCATTAAACAGTGCACAAGGCCTGAGCGACGTGTTCGTATCCCTATTGTTTCGTCCCGAGTTTTCGCGCTTCTTGTGAAAAGGTTAGAAATCGGGCAGGCACAAACGTGTGCCCTCTAAATGATTTTTGAACGAACGCAACCGAATAAGCATTGGCAACTTGAGGCCCTGAGCTCGCCACCATATCCCAGAAGTGGATGTCTGTCTGCGAACGGCTCCTCAGGGAGGTGGGCCTGCGGTGGAACCGCGAAAGTGACTTCGTGAAGTGGACAATGGACAACCGTTTCATTTACAACCTCTGCGACTACCTCTGCGCAACGGTTCTTCACTCCTTCTTTTAACTTTCAATCCCGTGCATTCCTTCCCCCTTTCCTTTTTCAACTTATGCCTCATGGCACCCTTCTCGAATAAAAAAAAAAAAGGAAGACGCCGGCGGTCGCGACAGCGCGCTCATCCGGGCAGCTCGCAAAAGCCTATAACCCGCAAACCAAAGCTCGAAATGCCGTGGAGAAAAGATCGAACAGATGCAGCACAGTGTGGATCGGAGCAAGCGGTTCTCTCCTTTAGCGAGCGCCAACGTAAAAGGTGGCACGAGCCACGCAACCAGCTGAACTACTAGCGCCATCTGTCAGTCTTTTCTGAAATGCTGCGGTTGTAGTCGCGTGTGGCCATCGCGAGAAACGATGCGTTGCGAGTGCGCACACGCTGAGCGAAATATAATTGGTTTATGGGGAAAGGAAATGGCGCAGTATCTGTTTCGCATACCGGCGGACACCTGAACCGCGCCATAAGGGAAGGGATAAAGGAGGGAGTGAAAGAAAAAGGAAGAAAGAGGTGCCACAATGGAGGTTTCCGGAATAATTTCGACCACCTCCTGGGGATCTTTAACGAGCCCTGACGTCGCACAGCACACGGACGCCTTAGCGTTTTGCCTCAATAAGAACGCAGCCGCCGCGGTCGGGTTCGAACCCGGGAACTCCAGGTCAGTAGCAGAGTGCTCTAACCACTGAGCCACCGCGGCGGGTCTGAGCGAAATGAAGGAATGAAATTAACTATACTGAAAAAATCACGGGCACTTTGGCGACCTAAAGTGCGCGAGGCGAAAGCCTTTCTGCGCATATTATGCCATCGCATGATGACGTCACAAGGATGATTGACTATAGTGTGACATATTTCGCGAACGGAAGGACAAAGATGAGACATTAAAGGCTCTCGCCTTAGTAAAGAAGCAATAAATGAAAGCCTCCTTTTCTAGGGAACGAAACTCGCGAGTCATGGTCCCGCCCGACGAGTGACACACCCACACTATAACTCCCGCAAACGTCCAACAACAAGAACATGTAAAGTTAGGCGACAGTGTTTTTCACCGTATGACTATATTCAAGCTGAAGGCGTCACAAGTCGTCGAAGAATACCTCCGACTTCAAAATTAAAAAAAAATTAGTGACTGCTTTATGAAATAGCTGATAAATTAATTTTTAACATCAACTTCCGTGCATACAAACCATGTCTTATAAGGATTACTTTTTCTCCACACCATTTGCTTATAGCATTGTGCTATTATCTAGTTAGGCCCTGAGCTTTGAACTACCCTTAAGGCTGCTTTTAAAGTATAGCTTAGTCATTTTATTTCGAAGCATTTAGCCTAAACAGTCGAAAATAATGGAGAGCATGTGGAACCTTATCCACGGAATAAAAAGAACGAACAAAACTGAAACCGGTCGTTGCAGGGCCGAGGGAACGTGTAACTTTCTATTCTATCTCGCTGAAATGAATGTAACGAGTTTGCGTTTCAAAAATCTTAGTCGGAGTCAACACCCGTACTGTCATGTCTGTGTTTGTCCAAAATAAGTAACGCTGAATTGCTTTGCTAGAAACAGTGCATCACCAACTAGCCTCGCAACCTGTTTTATTACGCTCACTTGTTCCAGGTGCGATAACTACGGTTCCTACAAAACCGCCGCGTATTTTACATAGTCCTCTCGAGGTAGTGGACCCAAGGTCGAGGGATCGGACGTCGGCCATGACGGTTACATTTAGAAGGAGGGTACTATCGAGGACAAAAGATTGCGCGACGCGAGTTTTTCGAAAAACGTTTATTGCAGCTTCACCTCGGAGGAAAAACGCTAAGGCGCCCGTGTGCTGTGCGATGTCAGTGCACGTTAAAGATCCCCAGGTGGTCGAAATTATTCCGGAGCCCTCCACTACGGACCTATTCGTTCCTATCTTCTTTCACTCCCTCCTTTATCCCTTCCCTTACGGCGCGGTTCAGGTGTCCAACGATATATGAGACAGATACTGCGCCATTTCCATTCCACCAAAAACCAATTATTTATTTATATTTCACCTCGCTACTCAGTCGTCTCATATTGCATGAAGGTGTTAAAGACCTACATTCTCCTTCCCCTGGTAAAAATGTCAGGTTACTGGGTAGCGAAGTGGGGCTACAAAAAACGTTTCTCAAAGAACTCGCGTCCCGAAAACTTTTGTCCCCGATAGTACATGCAAAACAGCCCGTGTGCTGTGCGATTTCTTAGCGCAAAAAGAGTCCTGCTAAGTGCGGCTTCGGGACGTTAAGCCCTGCCCAGCATATAGCAGAACACAGCATACCACACATACCAGACATGTTTAACTTCGAAAACTTGCTTTCAGAATCGAGGCGGCTTTCTTTTAAGCGTTCCTCTATTCCGATTTTTTTCGCAGCTCCGGCCCATGACCCGTACAATTTCAACAGTTATTTCTTATGGTCTGCACGTAATGCTCTCTTCCCTCAGTAAAATCTATCTCTCAGATGCCAAATTCTCTCATTGTTTTAGTAAATCAGTCTCCAGCCCTCAATTACATTTTCGCCAAACATTTTTTAGCGTCAGTACGTCACCGAGTGAGTCTTGGCCAAACATGCATAATGAGCATGAGCATGTCTCATTTTTTTTTTCCCTTTGAGGATAACAAAAATTACGGAGGGCAGTTAAGACTATCTACGTGCTGTGAATGCGAAAGTATTTGCGACTCATCGCGGGCTACTAATTAACTGAATTTTTTTACTAGTTAGTAACTACCTAGTACTAATGTCTCAAAAGCCTTTAGGTCGAAGGCATTTATGGTGAAGGACTTTACGTCAAAGACGTTTGCCCTAAAGCCATTGACCCTAAAAGCATTCGACCTAGTAGTGGCCTTTACCCTATAGACCATTGAACTATACACCGTTGGGTATGTGTATACATTGGGTCCTCTGTTGACTCTCTTATGATAGCTTTGCAGATGACGTCACTGGAGTTTTCGGACTGTTTCGTCTGGACAACAACGCCGGGTTTCGCTGCCGATGAGCCAATAAAATGCTTTCGCATTAAAAAATAAACACGACATGCCTAACCCAGAGGAGTCAGACGTCTTCGATGATCGCTAGGACGGCGAGCGGGGTGTCGAAAAGGGTATACCGCCAACTGATCGTATTTGTTGCGATAATCACGCATATTCCCAATGGGATAAGGGGGGCGCACGACAGAATTTTTTTTTCTGTCCTTCGTTCGCAGTGGATGCCAGCGAGGAATGCCTGGCGCTATACCTACTATCGATGTGCTGCTCGATCCACGAGCAGGATGCCCCCAAAGTGCCGCTTTTTCTTTTTCGTGGGCATTTCAGCTTGCAAGGCAATACCCGCACGTGTCATCTATGAGGCGCTCGCTACGTACGGCGACCTTTTTCTTCGTGCGTCAACAGCAGCCCAGCCATCGCGCTGCCCCCCCCCCCCCCCCCCCCCCCCCCCCCAAGCTAAAAGAAGCCTATGCCTCTTCCGTTCCATGAGATCGCATAGGCTATAAACGGTGATAACCACCATGTGCCCGCCCGAGATAGCACAGTAGTGTTGATTTCCATCATGCACTTTCCTCAAATTTGTCCGCACATATATCTCCTCACTGTCAGCGTAGAAATCTTGTACCGCGTTTGGCGCCAGTTTTTCCTCTTATTTACGTGTTCCTCTTATTTACGTGTGCAGCCTCCCATACACACACGAACGCACGCAGGCGCGCGCGCACACACGCACACGCACACACACACACACACACGCGCACACACACACACACACACACACACGCACACACACACACACACACACACACACACACACACACACACACACACACACACACACACACACACACACACACACACACACACACACACACACACACACACACACACACACACACACACACACACACACACACACACACACACGCACGCACGCGCACACACACACACACACACACACACACACACACACACACACACACACACACACACACACACACACACACACACACACACACACACACACACACACACACACACACACACACACACACACACACACACACACACACACACACACACACACACGGACATAATCGTAATGAGCCCAACTACGTCCATGGCAGGACAAAGACCTCTTCCATTTGCCAGAAGCGGCCACACTGCACACACAGACTTCCTTTAATCTCACTTGCCCACATTAATCACAATTCCTCCCCCCCTCACCCCCCCCCCGCTTTGCTTGCCTTCCTTTGGAATCCACTCCGTTACCCTAAGCGACCATCGGTTTCTGCATTCGTGAATAAACACACTAACTGAAGCTTTGCAGCCCTTACATATGTAGGCTATCTTTGTGTTGGGGCGCGAATTAACGGCAGGATGCCTTATTACTTTTTCAAACTGTTTATTAACAAGGTTACGTTTAGAGCGATTACACGGGTGCGTACGGTCCAGAGTCCATCTTTCGTCTCCTGTCTTCCTCCCCGGGGTTGCTAGCCGCCTGCTCGCCCAGGGTTGCCGGACAACTGCGCTTTTTCCGCCGCGCATCGGAAGGTCCGCTAACATTCGGCCATTCTGGCATCAGAAGCGCCCTCGCTTTCGTCCGAAGGCTCCTCAAAGTCTTCAACGTCTTTGTTCGACGTGGACCATGTTTTTAGCGAACTGATGTGAGCCGTTGTTGCGTACTGCCTGCTTCGTGTCCCCTTCAGTGCTGCGACTCCATACGTGTCGTTTGGTTTAACTTCGGTGACAACGAGCGGCCCTTTGTAGCGAGGCTGCGTCTTTGTCGGCTCGCCGGTGTGCTCGGGCGCACATCGCATGACGACTACGTCGCCAGCCTTGAGCGTGTCTCCACTGCAGTGACGCATGTCGAACCTTTTCTTGTACTTTGCCTGAGAATCCAGTATACGCGTTCGCACTTCAGCTTGAAGTTGTTCTGGATTCGTCCAGGCGACATTATCTTCTGTCTCTGCAATCTCACGCAACGCTCCGTCATGAAATTTCGGGTTGTAGCCATAAAGCACCTCGAACGGAGTCCTTCCGGTACTCTTGTTGTAGGACGTGTTGAGGAAAGCTTCGACACCGTTTATTTCAATGTCCCATTCTCGCTGGTCGTTTCCGTCCATGGTGGTCATGATGGTCGGAACAAGGGTTCGGTTGACCCTCTCAACTTGACCGTTCGCGCGAGGGTGTCTCGTTGAGTTCAGCACGTGCTGGATACCCCTGGCTTTGCAGAATTCCTCATATGCCTTTGATGTGAAGCACGTTCCTCGGTCGGTTATTATCCTTTCCGGCAGACCGTGACTAAAGGTGAAGTCCTCACAAGACTTTATCACACTTTTTGCTGATGTGTCTCGTGAAGGGAAGAGCCTCACGTACTTTGTCAGGTTGTCGATGACGACAAGGATGTACTTGTTTCCCTTTTTGCTTCTGACAAATGGGCCCAGGTGATCTGCATGAATGGTCTCGAACGGTCGCCGCCCAGGAGGGATGGGGTGCAGGAGTCCCTTTTCCTTGCCACTTGGCACCTTGCAGATCAGGCACTCAAAACATCGTCTGATGTGCTCACGGACGTACCTGTGCATCCCTGGGAACCAGTATGTTTCGCTGATCTTTGCGATTGTGCGATCAAGCCCGAAGTGACCTTCCAAGTCGTGAAATTTAACACAAAGGCTTTTTCGCATGGAATTAGGCATAACGTATAGCAACTTTTTCTTGCCGTTTGCCTCTGTTTCGCGAAACAGTCGTCCCTCCTTCAGCACGAAGTTCTGTGCCAAGGCGCGTTCTTCTGCAGTTCGATCGCATGACTTTTTCTCTAGAATTGTAGCTATCAGACGAATTTCTTCGTCTGACCTTTGAATTATCAAAGCTTGGTCGTGCAAACTGATTGTCATCCACATGTCCAGTTTGTCGGCGATGACGTTATCCCACGGATCGCTTGGGTCTTCAACTGCAGCGCGACTCATTGCGTCAACGTGCTCCATCTTCGAACCTGGTCGATGGCGTATGTCGAAGGTATACTCTTGAAGCATGTCAAACCATCTGGCTATCTGTGGCTTGAGCGTCTTTGTGGCATTCAGGTAGACGAGAGCCTGACAGTCAGTCACAAGGGTGAACTCGATTCCAATCAAGAACGGTCTCAATCTCTCGATGGTCCACACTATTGCTAGCAGCTCCAACTTACTCGAATGGTAGAACCTCTCAGCTGGGCTGGTCTTTTTGCTGACGTAGTAGACGGGGTGTAGGACGTCGTTCTCGTCCGCTTGCAGAAGAATGCCCGCCAACCCGTTAGCACAGGCGTCGGTGTGCACCTCTGTTCTCGCCTTCGGATTGTAGAGCTGCAGCACAGGATGTGATGTCAATGCGCTCTTCAGGGCCTGAAATGCGTCCTCCTGATCCTGGTCCCAGTGAAATGCCTCGCCTTTTCGAGTTAACCGACTCAGCGGTTCGCTCAGCGCTGCGTAACGCGGGACAAAGCGTCTGAAGAAGCTGGTGAGCCCGAGAAACCTCTTGACTTCATGAAGGTCTTTCGGCACTGAGAACTCATCGATTGCCCTTACTTTGTCAGTTCCCGGTCTCACGCCACCTTCACCGATGACGAAGCCAAGGTACTCGACTCGGTGATCTGCGAATCTACACTTTGAAAGTCGGAGTGTCAGTCCTGCGTCGCGGAGAGCTCGGAACACTTTCGTCAGCCTTTCTAGCATCTCTTCAAAATTTTTCGCAGGTACAAGGATGTCATCCAAGTAGCATACTGCTATAGTATTGCGGAGATTTCCCAGAGCTGCGTTCATAAGGCGCTGGAACTCTGTTGGTCCATTCGAAAGTCCAAAAATGAGTCTTTCAAACTTCCATGTTCCGTCTGGGGTCACAAAGGCGGTCTTCTCTTTTGCAGATTCCTTCAAAGGGATCTGAAGAAAGCCGTGCGCAAGGTCAAGCGTTGTGAAGAGCTTGCTTCCTGCGAGCTGCTCGACAGCGTCATCAATTAGTGGCAAGGGGTACTTGTCCTTGACTGTCTGTGCATTCAGCTTCCGATAATCGACTACAAGTCTCGGTTCGCCGTTTTTCTTGCGCACGAGAAGTACAGGGCTTGCGTAAGGTGACCGTGACTCCGTCACAATTCCTGCGTCCTTCCACTCGCTGACAATTTTCTGTATAGTTTCACGCTCTTCTTTGCTTGTTCGGTAGGGTCGAGAAGAAACCGGCGTACTTCCTTCCTTCAGGACAATGTCCATTTCAATGAGGCTGGTGCAGCCTAGCTCCTCAATATTCGTTGCGAAGCACTCGCGGTGTTGGTTGAGGAGTTTGAGTAGGTCTTGTCGTTCCTTCGTCGTCACGTCGTTGCCTGTTGCAACATCCTTCTCGTGAATCGGATCCGCAGTTGCCGTTTTCACCTCCGTTGTTTCGCTTGTTGTACTGAGCTTAGCCATGTCTATATTTACTTCTTCTACTCGACCAAGGCTCATCCCTTTCTTCAGAACCTTCTCGCAGTTGGAAGTGTTTGCCACAGTTACACTGAGCTGCTTGTTGGCAACATGAAAGACGCTTCCAGTCATCGTACCCTTTCGCTGGTACAGGACGTCAGTCTCGCTTTCAAGGTCTACACTTGCCATGATGAAGTTCACTGAACGTGGCTCGAGGGCTACGTCGTTCTTTGTAGTGATTTTTAAGGCTTGGTTTTGGGTGAAGGGTTCGAGATGTCTGAATGTATCGTCTCTCTTGTCCATGATCTTGAAGGTGTCGTCTACCTTGACATAAGCGATGTTAGGCAACTCCGTCCACGTGCGACCAATGATTACAGAGAAGTGCTGTGCTGTGTCCGGCACGACATGAAGCATGACGTTTTCGCCTTTTACGCCATCTATCTCTATTGTTGTTCTGAATCTTGAAAGGCATTTGACAGGGCTTTGGCCAAATCCATACAACTCCAGGTTGTCTTCTTCGAAGCAAGAGCAACAACCCATGGCGTCGGATGCCTTGATCGTGCAGACTGAACTTCCGGTGTCGACGAGCGCATCATAGCTCTTCTGGTTGACCACCGCAGTCTTCACGTACTTAATGTTGGGTAGCTCGCTACTCGATGACGCAGACACGTATTGTGATGGCTGTCCAGCCCCCGGCTTTGTGGTTTCATTGTTGGTGCGGTGAACAGGCATCGGGCAGTCTTTAACAACGTGACCGTATTTCCGGCATCTGTAACATTTCGGTTCTGCGGCCCTTTCAGCGCTACCGTGCGCGATCTGCTTCGGCTTCGTTTCCACACCTTCTGGTGTGGTCGACACACGCTTGCTTCCGCCCTGGCTGGGTGGCCGGTGGCTTCCATGGGAGCTGAGGTAGGCTTCCTCCCCTGCTTCGAGGCTTTTTGCCGCCTCAAGCAGCTCCAAGGATGTAGTGAAGCTTGCTGCTTTAAGCCGCAGTATCGCAGCGTGGTTTGCATTCTGCAGGCCCGCAATGATCAAATTCTTCCATTGCGAAGTGTCCTCCTTGACATCGCACTTTGTGCAGAGGTAACTCTTGTCGAAAAAATAGTCGACAACGGACTCGCGTGGACCTTGCGTACGGCGGAGCATTCTTTCGTAGAGGGCAAGCGGGTTGCTCTCGTCGTCGGGAAAGACCTTCTGCAGCTCCTCCGCCCATTTCTCCCAGGTCTCCAGCTGCTTCCCCCTTGCTCTGTGCCACTTCAAGGCAGTGCCGCTGAGCTTCGACGCTGCAACAGCGAAAACGACACCGTCCCTCCAGCCGGCCTGCCCCGCCACCATCTTGACATTCGATATCCACTCCCTTGCGCTCTCTCTCGCTCCGGTCCCCGCAATGGCGGTTCCCGAGAAGGCGGGAATGGATGCCGACAAGTCCGGCATTGCTGTAACTTGTGCGTTGCCTTGGTTTTGGGCTGCCAACAGCTGTACGTGGGCTAGTTGTTCGGTGAGCGTCGTCAGCGACTTGATTATTTCCCTGTCTTGGGACATGGCGATGCTGTAGGGGTTGCTGCTAGCTGACCGCTTCAGTTCGAGGAATCAGAGTATTGGAAGGAGGCTCACCGGTGCCGTCTTCACGCAGTCGGCGTCGTTGCGGTTGCCTTTTTCCCGTTGCTCCAGGCTTTCGGAGGCGGTAATCCCACTTCTGATTTGTAGGCTATCTTTGTGTTGGGGCGCGAATTAACGGCAGGATGCCTTATTACTTTTTCAAACTGTTTATTAACAAGGTTACGTTTAGAGCGATTACACGGGTGCGTACGGTCCAGAGTCCATCTTTCGTCTCCTGTCTTCCTCCCCGGGGTTGCTAGCCGCCTGCTCGCCCAGGGTTGCCGGACAACTGCGCTTTTTCCGCCGCGCATCGGAAGGTCCGCTAACACATATATCAGCACTTACCAAATCCTACAAGCAAGGCACATTGAGTTGTCTGCCGAAGGGGAAATTTGAAAGCGTAGCGTAGTTACACCTGCCGGTCAACAGTTAGCACAATATAACAGAAGTGCATGCGGTACCCCGGTCCCATTCTGTTTATACTGATGGCTCAAGCTTGGGAAAATTATTCTACATCAGCATTTGCGACTTAAGAGCAGAATGAACGGAGAGCACTTAAATTGGGGCACACAAGAACGCCAATTAATGCTCTCAAACTTTAGGTATTTTGTTTCCACTCCAATTCATATCATTGGTAAGACATCCGCATATTTAGGGTAATCTTCAGCCGCTCAAAGGCCGCATCCCATGCCTCGGCAATACTGTCCCAATCTCGTGGAACACCAGAGTGACGTACGAAACAAAGCCTTTTTCCGAGGCTATCAAAAATAACAACGTATTGTAGGTTTCCAGTCGATAATCGGTCGCTGCTTTATTCCAGGAAAGAGCAAGCCTGACGCAGCGGTAGGCAAGCTCATACCAATGCTACAACTTCTGACTTTCCATTCTGCAGATGTAAAATGCGCTGTTGCTTAAATGTCCATTATTGTTCGTATGCGTGAAAAGATGTGGTTCGAGACAAATTATAATTGTTATGACATGTGACGCATAGATCCTAGAATAATTTTCCACACAGAGTTGGCCGCGCACACAGCCCACGATGTGTGTGGGGTCATGACGATGAGGATGTAGAACGTCACCTTTTATTGGAATGTGCTCAACGCGACAATTATAGGACACGACTCTAGGGGGGGACTACGGTGTTCCTGTGTAGCCACGTGCAGATTTGGAACGATAAAGCTCGCGCGTCAAACTAACAATACAAATTTTGCCAGGTCTTACAACTCACCCGCAATGGAGCGGAAGCTACAAACACGTGGCGGCGGCTTACAGACGTTTCAGGGAAAACGGCACTCTTGTAGAGCACCGACGCCTTGCGTTGGTAGGTTCTAGTCTACTAAGGGGAGAGTAAGCTGTCAGAGGGAGTCCGGCTATTTGTCTTCTCTCACCTGCCTACAAGCGCAACCAGTGTATCCGGGTGATACTTAGTTGTCCGTATCATCGCGAGCGTTCGGCACACCGACCCGTAGTGGTCCGTGGAAAAAGCACCGTCCGTTCAACAAACGGGCTAGGAAGCACCCTGAATAGGAGGACGGTCGCTCCGTGCAACGTCCCAGCTGCGACCCTGGAGCCCTACTCGGCACGTGGGAAAAACAGGTTGGAGCGCGAGTCGTGGAATCAACACATGCTCGCGCGGTTTAGCAGCCACGCGTTACAGCTCGGAGGGGGACACGAATATAAGGAGGAGGAGGAGGGGGGGGCGCTGTCTTTCGGACGCTGCTTCCGTTAGTTGCCCGAATTGGCGGACTCTTGGCTGGCCGCTCCCATGTCGACGGCTACAAACGTTAGTTTGGGCTGGAAGTCGAAAGAAATGATCTTCCTTTCATTCTCCCCCGTTCTCCCTGTTCACAATCTTCCTCCTCCTTTACCTCCCGGCAGATGTAACGATGCGGAGACGACGGCCAGACTGTGCGAGATCAGAGGTAGAGGGTGCGGAAAATATAGATGCGATATCCGAATCTATGCGCGAAAACATGGCCGCTCATAACAAAGTGTAGAGGGGAGGAGTGAGGCGAGGGAGAGGGAACGGGGAGACCCAAACTGCAGTTGACGGCGGAGCGATGCGGTGATGTTATGAGGGAGCGCGCAGACGCTCGAAGCACAGCGAGCAACAGCGGCACACGGGTCCACAGTAATGGCCCGGAGAGGAACTGCAAGAGAAAGGAGGTCGGAGAGGCAGAGGGAGTGAGAGAAGGGTATGGCGCGGCGTAAACAGGAGAAGAGTGAAGGCCCAGATCCGACACGTGCCGTTTCCTCCTTACCCACCACTCTTCCGAGCTTCCTTTCCCTCGCGCTCGCCATTTTTTTTCTCTCTGTTGTTCTTTGACTCTCACGCGTGCCAGTCAACTCCTTGTGTTGTTCCGTACAGTTGCTTGTTTTGTTTTGTACGCTGCAGGAAGGGCAGCTGAGACGGACTGGTTCGGCTACAAAACTGCTGTCTCCGTCAGTTATTACCCACGGCGCTCTTTCTATATCCTTACTCTTCAAGACAACAGCCCCCTCGCCCTCTTGTGCCCACCTGCCTTCCCGGTTCATACATCGGATGATGCTTATACAATTTGTACAAAAAGAAACAACGCCAGAAGTGGGCGCTGTAGGTATCAGATCGAGAGGAGGCAAAAAAAAAAAGAAAATGTAAAGAACGAAGCAAAGTCCGGGACAGCAGGTCGGCATGTTGCTGCTGGCTACGCGACTGCTGCCGTGCCATCGAAACGCGCTGCTTTCGGTTCGCTTTTAATCTAGCCACTTCTGTTTATATTTATTGCATGTCGAAACGACCCGTGGCTTCTCTGCTCCCCCCCCCCCCTCCTCTTCCTTCTCCTCCTCCTCCTCTTTGAGCGCTATCTCTTAGCGTTTATGCGGCCGCTGCATCGCTACCGCCGTGAGCCGTCTGTGATTGGCCGGAAATTCTGCACTGGCGACATTAATGCGGCGCGCCTTGCATTAGGACGTGTTAAGAGGCCGTCCGATCTACGTAGGCACTTTCACCCTTTCCAAGAGCCACACCTCCCAAGTGTCGTAACGCGAATTTTTAATGCGATATCGTTTAGGTCGTTGCCTTGCACAGACCACTGGGTTCCTCAGCAACGAAATTCTCTGATTAATCGCAGGGGTCGTGACGTCATCAGCACCGCCAAATTTGAAAATCTGAGGACTAGAATGCTGGAGCACTTTCCATTGGATTATAATATGGCATTGAAGTAACCCTCTTTTCTATCTTAATCCACCCCCTAATCCACCTCAATCCACCCATTAATCCACCTAAATTTATTTTCTGGGGTGGGCCTACTCCCTAGATTTGGGGGTCCTTTGGGATCCTTGGTGGTGGGCAAACTTCCAAATGCTATCATATTTCATCCTTTAAGAATGTGGTTAAGGAGACACCAAGTTTTTTAGCATATTTTTTTCTCACGTACAACACTCTCACTCCACAGCTTCGGAGGAGGTGAGAACAACGCGGAGCGATCTGAGACAATTTCGAGGCTTATCCTTCGAAATCCCCCCTTCCTTTCTTGATTAGGAGAAAATGTGAATTTAAGTACGATCGTAAGAATGCATTATCCCCAATGTTAATAACGCAATAGCGTTACAGAGCTCGTGTCACAGAAAATCCGGCGTCGTTGTTGGCGTTGTCGACTGTAAGCGAAAAATCCACGTAAAATCCCCAGAGAAGCAAGCTAGGGAGAAAGTGGGTCACCTAGGTCACGTGTCCTTGTGGCGTCATCACATTATTATGAGCAAGCTGCGTACTGTGGCAGGTGACAGTGAAATTAATGATTGGTCGCGAAGAGTTAGCTCGTGAAGAGCAACCTGTATCGCACAAGCCCCACCGGTGGCAGCACCTGCCATCGCAGGGCAGTGGAGCATTGCAATTAACCGCTGCACCACTGCGCCAGGAGTGGTATGGGGACTTCCAGCGATCTGCGATTTTTAAGTGTAGATGAGCAATTCTGCTTATATGGGCATTAACCCATTAACGATATCGCGTCATATCGTTAATGCGGAGCTTTAATGTCTCCTCGTATTTTTTATCCCACCTTTTATGTTGATCGCACACTTGGTTTTATTAGGCCAACCTGAACCACTTGAAACAAACAGGTGTCAGGCTACGAAATCAGTTGTTTTTTTACGCTCTCTAAAATCTTAATGAATAGTAACAATGATCGGAAATTTGTAAAGGATTAAACTGCGCAGTTTTTAAAGGAACAAATCAGGCGCATACAAGCGAATCTTAGTCTAGGTACTACGTATGAGTTATCTGCACGTTTTACGCACTTTCAAGGGCAGAAGGCGTTGCGGAAGAGGTTCAATGGCAGTAATACAGAAGGCGTGCAGTTACGAACTGATGAATGAGACGTGAGAACCGCATACAAACTGAAAGCAACGTTCCTCCTTTCCTTCCTCGTCCTTTTTTACGCTCGGGAACAGTGTCCAACAAGTGCGGTAATATTCAACATTCATGTTTAGGGATTTCTGACAAGTGTATATTCACCAACCAATACAGCACTCACGTCGCACTACACAGAACTTCGACGAATAATGCACAGTCGTGCTAATGTTCTGACTCGGCCATGTAGTGCGCAGAAAAATAAAATTACAAATTTCCAAAATTCCAAAATTAAAAACGCTAAGGCGCCCGTGTGCTGTGCGATGTCAGTGCACGTTAAAGATCCCCAGGTGGTCGAAATTATTCCGGAGCCCTCCACTGCGGCACCTCCTTCTCCCTTTCTTCTTTCATTCCCTCCTTTATCCCTTCCCTTACGGCACGGTTCAGGTGTCCAACGATATATGAGACAGATACTGCGCCATTTCCTTTCCACCAAAAACCAATTGTTATCACTGAGTGACGGTTTTGAAGACGACCGCATCTAGCGTGACTGTGTCGGGAGCAGAATGGATTTGGGCCGGTATAATATAACGATTCCTTACATTTTATTCCATTCCACTCTGGTTATACACCGCACAGAGTGGTCAAGGCGGGCGGTGAAAGAGGCGTGACGGGGCTACTGCCACTGGCGAAGAGCCAGAAGGAATGGAATTGGAACGTCATATTATCCAGGCTCTGGCGTAACACAACTCGTATTCTTTTAACGCGATAGCATTTAGGTAGTCCGGCAAAAACCACAGGGTTTCTCCGTAAGGAATTCCCTGATTGGTCGACACGGTCGTGACGTCACCAGCTCCGCCAAATTTGAAAATCTGAAATGTAAATGTTCGAGTATTTTCATTGGATTATCATATCGGACTACACTAACCCGACCCAGTCCTCCATCATAATCCACCCACTTATCCTCCTTTATCCATTTTTTGGGGGTACTTCAAAATTTTTGGGGGTGGAGAGGGCGTCTTTTGAATATTTGGGGTGGGCCAACTTTAAACTGCTATCGCATTTTCTTCGTTAAATACGTGGTTAAGAAGGCCGCAAGTTTTTCGTATTGCAATTTGACTCTCTTCTCCCTTTATTACTGGATCAAAGGCGGCTCCTCGCCGCTAATATGACGATGTTCAATCAATGGTTGTGGTGAAATGTAATCGGAATCTCATCGAACAAAAATAACCGGAGCTTTGTGGCTGGTGCTGCTTTTCGGTGCATCCATTTAGCGTTCGCGTTGTCACCGCTTTGCGTCAGTCCGTTAGGCCGGAGTTTTCGTTGTTGTTTTTTTGCTTCCTTGCGGCCGCTGAGTATTAACCTCGCTCTTCGCGTCTCACGGAGCCCGATCGATGGGAACGGCGGGCATTTGTGTGCTGCGACTCCTTCGCCTGAGAGCCGTCAGCTGTCAGATATGGGCCTCCCTGTCGTTGACTTCGTCTTACTCAAGGTCGGCTAAAGACGACAGAAGTGCCGCTGATCTGCAAAATATACAAGCTCAAATGCTCGGTGGGGAAAGGAAAGTAGTTGCAATCATCGTACTCTCTATCGATACTAGACGAGAGGAGCTAGGTGAGAGTGAAAGGCGGAACGAAAGAGGCTTGGTAGTGGAGGGTCCCCGGGTTGGTTTTAACCGCACCGGACTCTGGTTGGTTTTAACCGCACCGAAATTGCAAAATATACGGACATATTTCGCATTTCAGTACGGTACGGTACGGCATGATGTGGTGTGGTTTGGTGCGGTGCGGTGTGTAGTGTGGTGTGGTTTGGTGCGGTGTGATTTGGTTTGGTTTGATTTGGTGCGGTGTGGTGCGGTTTGGTATGGTGTGGTGTGTAGTGTGGTGTGGTGCGCTGCGGTGTGATGTGGTGTGGGGAGCTGTAACGTGGTGTGGTGTGGTGCGGTGCGTTGTGATGTGGTGTGGTGTGGTGCGGTGCGGTGCGGTGCGGTGCGGTGCGGTGAGGTGCTGTTTAATGCGGCGCGGTGCGTTGTGGTGTGGTGTGGTGTGGTGTGGTGCGTTGCGGTGCATTGTGGTGTGGTGTGTAGTGAGGTGCGGTGTGGCGTGGTGTGTTATGATGTGATGTGATGGGATGTGGCTTGGTGCGGTTTGGTGTGGTGTGGTGTGATGGGATGTGGCGTGGTGTGGTGTGATGTGGTGGGGTATGGTGGGTTTGGTGTGGCGATGTGCGGTATGGAATGGTGTGGAATGATGTGGCGTGGCATGGTGTGGTATCCCAGTCGAAAAGAACGACAGAACCGTGTCAAAAATACAACAAAATGCTCTGCAGTTTTGTCGTAACGACCGATAGTTTTTTTTTTGTTTCGTAGTATTTTTCTGTAGTGCTGTAGTTATTTCTGTAGCACTATTCTGTAGTCTGTCGGTCTATAGTGCTTTTCTGTAGTAACTACACAAAATTCTGCTGTAGCTTCAAAAATTTCTTTAGTTACTACAATTTTTTTTTTCAAAAATATTACAGCAAATCTTTGGAGAAGACAAACTTTTCTGTTGTGTCCTTGGCCTGGTATGGTATTGTATGTTGGGTTTAATGTCCCGAGGCTGCAGATAGCTTATGAAGGATGTCGTAGAAGAGAACTCCGCATTAGCATAGACCACTTGGGGCTATTTAACGTGCTCTGGGATCCTACATGACGTGACGATTTTCGCATTTAGCCTCCACCTAAATTCGGCGGCCGCTGCCGGGATTCGATCCCGCTACCTCGTCATCGCCGTTGAGTTTACCACGACGGGGTACAGATACGTGCTGAGGCGTTTGACGTAGCCACTTCTTGCGGCTAGGGCCAAAATCTGCCAGACAGCAGGTATGTAATATGAACAAGGACGGAAGGAAAGTCTGCAAATTATTCCAGAACGCAATTTATGCGACTTTTGAGACAATAGCACAGAGCGAAAGACGTTTGTAAAACCCCGCTGTAGGGCGTACGTCCCCCCTAAAGAGGGGGGGGGGGGAGTGTTTGCACTGGTAGGCACTTATCCCCAAGGCTGTCATAGTGGTCTGTGCAATATGGAGGGGGAAGCAAGTTGTCCATACTCTTTGACCTTGCTTTTGTAGAAATATGTCCGCAAAGAGATTTCCTTCGCCAATACGACAAATAACTATTTCTGTCGGCATAAACGAAAACTATATTCACACTTTCAATCTTGGTATTGTATGTGAAACGCCGGGCACTACAGGAATAAATTTGTTCAACCACGCAGCGTTATTGCCGTACCTGAGAAAAATAAATTTACGGAGACAGCAGAGACATTCATGGGATAAAAGCGCAGTTAAATACGTTTTGCAGTAATACTAGATGATGACTTTTTATTCGCAATTTCGCTGCATTGAATACAAAACGCCTCCGTCACATCAAAATGAATCAAGGTTGCCTTTTACAGGGACGTTGATCAGCCATCGTACTCCTATAGAAAAATTCTATATACAGTTTATAGACTCCTTATAGGCTATTTTGTCTCCGTATACATATTTGCTTCTGGCTACTCATAGTCTATAGACTGTCTATAGAGAAAAGTCTATTAGGCGTGTGTGGCCATAAATCTTTAGACTGTCCGTAAGATTTGTCAATAAAAAATTTATAGACTTTATGCACATATGTCTGTGGAAAGTTTATAGGCTGCCTAAAGAATTTTTTGAGGCCGTCTATAGACTTTCCATAGACATTTGTTCATATACCCTATGAACTTAAAATTTTTTAGGCAGTCTCCCTAAAAATTCTCTATAAAATCTGCCTATAAAGTCTGTCTATAAAATCCACTCTAGATTTTATAGACGAATCTATAGGGTTTTTCCATAAAAAGTTTATAGACTTTGTGGACAAAAGTCTGCAAATTGTCTGTAGAATACATAAAAAATTTTGTATAGGTATGCCGGTATACGACTAGTATTGGAACCCACAGAGATCTGAAGGGACCCACTGCAGCCCTTTAGAAACATCTTGCCGCTAGCAGTCGTATATCCTTGCCACAAAAGGAACCGTAGCAAGCGGGTAATTATTTCTCTCGGGTTTGCTTGTCCAGTTTCCGGTGTTTTCGTTTAGCGCTGCCAAAACACGTGCTTAACGTTTCACGCCCCTCCGTTTGTTTACAGCACGCTGCTGCCAAACCGGCCGGTGTGAAAACCGGCCGTTAGTAACGGTGGGCTGCCCTTGGCAACTCTGTGCCCAAAACAACGGGCGTACACGTATAGACTCCTCGTTGTGCCGTCGCGGGGCCGATATGCGCTCGTCGAAATTCAAGCGGCGTAGGCTATGGCAAAATCGGTCTGCACACGCGACAATTTCTACTACAGTCGCATACAACTCAAGAAAGAAGCGACTTTCCCCCGTCAAAGGACCCCCCTTGGAGCCAATAGCAGCGGCCGATCCTCATGAGCCTGCTAGCGTGACGATGCAGGAGCGGCAGACGAAAGCGGATAGTCTCCTCCTTGCACTGTCACACTTGCAGGTTCATGAGAATCGGCCGACGCCATTGGCTGGAAAGGTGTCCTTTCACGAGGAAAAACCGCTTCTTCGTTCTTGAATTGTAGCCGACTATATTTTACCAGGCTCGAAATGCGGCGTTGTCTGACCTTGGCATGCTACATTCGCACTCACAACAGCTACTGCAAGATACTTGGCTCGAACTGTGGCGTTTTGTCTGACCATGGTAGACTAGAGTCAGGGGAGACCATATTTTATAACGGTTCATTTCCTTTCCGTTTAATTTGGCCGTGACGTCAGTCGTGACGAAAGCAATTACAGGGACAGCCGGGCTGACCTGAGCGCCACATCTACATACAGTGCGGCCGGGCAGCAGGGTCTATGCACCGCCAATTCGTCGCACAATCACCGCGCAGTTCCTTTCCCGAGATGAAAGTGGAACCGAAAAAGCTCGTCAGGCGTGTCAACGTGTCAAACGAGTCCTTGTTGCTATGTCACGCGTGGGCGTCGGCGCCAGCGAGCCAGTGCGGCATGGTCGTGGGTCGTGTGTATGTAGAAGTAAATGGCACCACGGGCGTGACTGTGCCATGACCAACGTGACGTCATCCCGCACGGCCTACGTCTCCAGAAGCAGCGACCAATGATAGAAGATGAAATTGACATGAAAAGTTTCATTTCAGAATACGACTGGAAACATTAAAAAGAATAGCACATACAGCAGCCAGGCCCAAACAGCGTCATTGTCTGACCTAGGTGTTCGAGACGCACCCCCTTATAAAAATGCTCGATAGACAGCCTATAGATTTCTTATAGTCTCTATTGTCTTCCTATAGTAATTTATTTTGGCATATTCATAGTCCATAGAATGTCTATAGAGAAAAGTCTAATAAAAGTGTATGGCCATAAATCTATAGACTGTCTATAGAATGCCTATAGAATTTGTATTGCCAATAGACTGTCCTCTAGGGTTTGTCTATGCAGTGTCTATAGACTGTATGGACGGAAGTCTATGGACAGTCTATAGACTGTCCAAAAAAATTTGTAAGGGCCAAGACAGTAATTCCTACGAGGTATCCGGCCCAAACTGCAGCATTCTTTATTACTCTCAGAGTAGGGAGCCTAGATATGGCAAGTAGATTACCCCCTGTAGCTGCTTCTATGAACTACCTGGCCCCAACTGCTGCCTCCTGCCCGGCCTTGACAGACTGGAGCCTTGGTCGACGCCACATCCTTGTGTAGCAGCTGTCGGCGTACAGCAGCTTCATGTTCGTGGGGTCGTACGGTCGAAAATATTTTTCACTGGCAGCGACAACGCTCACCATGAGCATTGCACACGCGAGGCGAACATCACGAAATAACGCCCATTGCTTCGGCCTTACCAGCCCCTTCAGGCATGTTTTGTCGAATTGTAAAGAATGCGCAAAGCGAATTGTACGTCGCCGGTGTGGTGACAATCTGGCCGGGCTCACTCAGTCTCTTTACATTCCGTGACTTTAATGCGATAGCATTAGAGCGGACGTTCGGAGGAAAAGCCTTGCGCGTTGTCACACCCATTCAGGATTGGTCGAGAAGGTTGTGACGTCACACGTTAATATGTGAAAAGAAAATGATTAAAACTCCAGTTAAATTGTGACCATCAGGTCGTAGCATCACTAAAATGACATTATGACATGTTCGGATGTTCAGTTATTTATTTGTGCTACAAAATTTTGAGCATTTAGTTGGGAATCGAACCCGTGACCCTTGTGTTGCGAATTGAACACGCTATCCCTGGCCATTAAGCTTTTTTTTTCCTCTTTAAAACGGTATTTGTTACACTGAAATAATGTTTTAATTACATAAACTATTTACAAAATTTTTGGAAACGGCACAAAGGACATCTAAAAGACGGCAGAGCGCAAGAGAGGAGGCGAGACTGAGCACGTCACCAATAGGGAGTGCCACTCCGGTTTAAGGTCGGTAGGTTCATACACTTCCCTCAGATGGACAACCATTTGGCAGAGACGAGATTTCGTTGAAGCAACTGATTCACACTGTCGGTCCATCAGTGTAGTTTTCCGTAAACTGTGTTATTCAATCAGAAAAAAAAAACATATCAAGAGGTTCATCGACATACTGCACTCCGGTAAGGTACCATACGGTATGAGAAGTCAAATAAGTTCGCTTTTTCAAGGTTCATTCAATGACGTCCCAGAACAGAACTGCGTCCTAACAATCGATGAAGCAACACTCAACTGTTTCAGGAGTATCACAGAGGCGGCAGGTCAGAGAAGACACAAAAACGCTCTCTTTCTGAAGCCAAGTCGTCACAAGCAGTATTTTAGTATGTAGCTTATAGAAGAAGGCCTTAGTGCACGTTTGAAGTAGCATTTTTCGCACTCGCGTAAGAAAATATCCCGGCAGTCCAAAGTACATTGATCGGCAAAGAGCAGGAGAGAAAAGTATCGAAATCAAGTCTTTGTACAAACGTTTTCGCGGCACTGAAAATAAGAACTCTGTTGGAAAATGGACTGCCAGAAAGCGCACAGCAAAATATACCTCAAGCACAAACGCCTATATAAGCAAGGACGGTCAGAGAAGTTATAAGACACAATAAGTGTGGGCAAAGCATTAACTATAAATTTGTATGGAAAAACACTCGAAGAACCGGATGGGAAGTGTCTAGAAAAAAACAAAGCGGTTAATAATCTGTCGCACATAAAGATGAGCTAAGCCTAACCCACCAGTGCTGACAGGCCGGATAAGATAATCATGTCGCATGGGTTTTTAGCGGAAGAACCCCACACAAAAATTGCAAAAACTCTGTGGAAGCGGTGAATTGAATCCTGGCACAATGAATGATCCGCGAAACGAAATAAATTTTTGCCGCTAGAAACAAGTTGCAGGCGGTAGCCTTTCCGAATACTGATGGACCATGTGGGATAAATGTCTGAGCATACCGCTTTGCAACCGATACGCGGTCTTTCCAATAGCTTTCATTGCGCCTGTACGCGCCTAATGGGACGCCAAGATACTTGGGCGGTGCAACACTTGGAACGGTTCATCTGGCCATCCGAAACTATGCAAAATCGTTCAGTTAAGCGAACAACCTCATCCAAGCTGGGCTTGTCTGCGTAGAAAAACACTGCATAACCTGCATAAGCTAATACATTGACCTCACTGTCTAGGCTACGGAAACCTCGAATGGTATTATTCAGCAGAATGCTCATACGTAGCGGCTCAAAGCAGAGATCGAACAGAAGTGGCGATGATGTACACCCGTGGTTGACAGGCATAAAGATGAGCACGGGCTGCGAAAGGCAACCTTTCACAACCAAGCGGGTAGAGCAATTTTTGTAGCGAAGATGTATTCCTTCGTAAACAACTGACCTAATACTGAAGTGCTCTAAATGTGAGAACAGAAAATCGTGCCGGACATGATCAAAGGCCATCGCAAAGTCAATTTGAAGCATTGCGAGTTGTTCCTGAGAGTTGCGACAAAACTGTAGAACTGTTCGGGCAATATCTAGGTTAGTGGAACGGGCCCTTCAACCACATGACTGTTGAGGTTCCATGAGAGAGGACATTGCAAGCTGTAGTCTATTCGCCAAGCCTTGAAAAAAATCTTATAGTCTACATTAGATAGCGTAATGATCCTATAGCCCTCCACATATTGCAAGTTTTATTTATCAGTGCTCTTTGGTATCAATGCAATTTGACTTTTTTGTAAAAGCATGCGGCAGAACTCCGATATTGAGACTAATGGTGAAAATCTCAAGTAGAATGGGGCTCAAGAGGCGTTCAAGAGGCCCTGTACAATTCTCGAGAAAGGCCATCATGCACATGTTTCCTTGAAAGTGGCTGCTGATCAATGACATCATCTGCTTCTGCTAAAGTTAAAGGGCCACTTATTGAAGAGTACACATCCTCGGAAAGGGGCTTCACAACGGAGATGAAGCGCGCCGCACCCTCAGCATCTGAGGCGCTCGAGGGAGCGGAAAACAGATTTTATCAAATTCTTATTATTATTAGGCCTCTCACACACATTCATCTGACTTGGTAAAAGAGAGACCTTGCGTGTCTTGTGCTCTATCACGTGGTCTAGTATGCCTGCTGGTGTATGCTAATGAGTGCGTGTAATTAGAATGAGGCACTAAATAAATGGAAAATAGCAAAGATACATTAACGTTGCTGCATCATACCGTTAAGACGGAGCTTAATTGTCCACTTCATTTTTGTGCATCAATGCTTCAGAAAGGGTAAACAAAAAAATTCTTATGAGGAAAGGAAAGACACAGTAACTTTCTCACTCTCGGTGTGGCCAAAATAGAATGCAGAGTGAAGCACTAATAATAAGAAAAAATGATTTTACTAAAGCAAAGGTGTGTGTGTCCATGGACATGGAACCGCACCATATAATAATAATTGGTTTTCTGGGGAAAGGAAATGGCGCAGTATCTGTCTCATATATAACCGCACCATGAGAAAAATAGAAAAATTGGTTTCGAGGCAAGTAAGTGGCGTGGTAACTGCCTCGCTGCTCGGTGGATACCTCAACGGCACCATGAAGGAAGGGATAAAGGAGGGAGTGAAAGAAGGAAGGAAGAAAGAGGTGCCGTAGTGGAGGGCTTCGCAATAATTTCGGCCACCTGGGGATCTTTAACGTTCACTGTCACTGGCTGGTTGAGGTTAATTAGACGCCCTACACTACGGCATCATGAGGGAAGAGACAAAGGAGAGGGTGAATGTGAGAGAGAGGAAGAGCCGCCATAGAGTAGGAGATCGAATTAATCCCAACCACACCAGCGGCGGCTTGTATTCGATGCCGCAACCTCGGCCTCATCAGCCTAACTCCAAAGCTAGCGAGCCAAGAAGTGCACACTATACGCAAAGACCGGTTAGGTCCGACCCGCTCTTACTCCGAAATTCAGCAGCAAGAGCAGCACGCGCTGCCACCGCATCCCTCTCGGCTAGTCCATGGCCAACGAGAGCAGAAAGTTTCGGTTTAAGTAAAGACCGCCACCACGAGCTGGCGAGTGAGGCTTCACTAACCGCTCCCAGCACGGGGGCCTGACCGCAGCGATCGTGCTCCCGAAAGACCCCGAGACCCCGATGAAGTGCGTCAATGCAGCCGCCAACAAAGCCGAAAGCAGCTTCTCTCCGAGGCTTCTAAATGCCAGGACCCCCCCCCCCCCCCCCCCCCCCCTCCCCCGGTCTTCCACGAGGTGATCAGGTGTTCCTTAACCGGCCACGACCTGGGTATATATGCTTAAACCGACAACGTCATCGCCCGCTCGCGCCGCCGTGGCCGCAGAACGGCTCAATGCTCGGAACGCGACAGCGACGCCTCTCCTGACGCATCACTACTAGTCAGATCCTTCCCTTGCAGGCAGGAAGAGATCCCTACGATATGTCACCTTGTTTGGGACTGCCCTTACAAAATGAGAGATAAAACTGGTAGAGGAGAGGCAGGGAGGTTAACCAGTGGAATGTCCCGGTTGGCTATAGACAGTCTGTAGACAATCTATAGAATACAAATCCTATAGACAGTCTGTAGACAATCTATATAGATTTATGGCCGTACACTTTTAGTAGGCTTTTGTCTATGGACTTTTAATAGACAAAAATATCTATAGGAAGGCAAAAGAGTCGATAAGAAGTCTATAGACTGTCTTTAGACCATTTTTGTAAGGGAGAGCAGGCGTCGGCAGCACCCTCTAACTTGGATATTAACATATGACGCTGGCTGGCACAACGGGCGGCATGGAGAGACAGGGGACGCGTTGTGGCTCTTCTTAAGCGAAGTGGCTAAAGTCACTGGAATCCAGTGACTCTAGAGGTGGCCACGTCCGGCCTTACAAAAATTTCTTTAGACAGTCTATAGACTATCCATAGACTTCTGTCTATACAGTCTATCGACACTCTATAGACAAACCTTAGAGATCAGTCTATAGGCAATACAAATCATATAGGCGATCTATAGATTTTTGGCCATACACATTTAGCGCATTTTTGTCTATAGACTGTCTGTCTATCGACAGTCTATAGACATTCATAGTCTATAGACTGTCTATCGACAGTCTATAGACTATGAATAGACAAAAAGAAATATCTATAGGAAGGCAATACAGTCTATAAGAAGTCTATAGACTGTCTATAAAGCATTTCATAAGGGGCGCCCACCGTTAATTCCCATGTCCCCCACTCATAACTTTCTGAGGCCTCTAATCATCCCCAAAATAAAGATGCCTGAATTGAATTGAATAACCAAACGCGCACATACGCCGTGGAATCATTGTGCCGCAAACAGTAACGCACACGTGCGCTCATAGAAGTGGGGCAAAAAAAGGAACAAACGCACGCGCATCAAGCTCGACGCATGCACACGCGCGCGCACGAGAGGCGACATGCACGCATATATAGGCCGTACCACGAGGTCGAAGCTTTCACAAAAGCACGCGCTGTTGTTTTCATAACACTTTTATCAATCCGAAACCAAAATCTAAAGAAAAAGTTAGCTATGAAAAACACGAGGCATGAAAATAGGGAAAGGAGAAGGGGAGGAGAACGCGGCGGAGCGAACGGAGTGGAGCAGGCCAGTGGAACTTTTTTTTTTTTGTCAGACACGTGTGGTGGGCACAGCGCATTATTTATATACACTATAAGCGGAATGTCCATGTTGTTGCCGCGTAGAGGGTAGATGCGCGTCCCCGTTTGCTTTTATTTTCGTTTCTACCGTTAATATGATCTTCTCTCGCATTCCCTCTCACCTGTTACTGCTCCGCAGACCGCGCCACGTGCCGAGCGATCTTTCTTTTTCTTTCTTTCACTCCCACCTTCCTACCTTCCCTCATACTAAAAGCACTAAAAAAATCCACTATAGAGCGTGTTTTTCTGACTTCTTGCTAAAAAAACACGAAATTTTAGTCAGGATATCTATCGCTACGATTCGAAACCCGGGAACGCGCGCATCGCGTTAAGTGCGCATATATGAGTAGTTTCAGCCACGTAACAATTTCGTGTGGCGGTATAGAAAGTAGCCATCACCGCCGTTATTAGCTCGCGCCTGTACACACAGCGGCGCTGGGGATCTAGTGGAATTCATTCTTCTTGACTTCGCGACGCTCCCTCGGCAAACAACCATTAGAGCAGAGGGAAGATACTCTCAGAGCTTTATATATATAATTGGCTTTTAGGGAAAGTAAATGGCGCAGTATCTGTCTCATATATCGTTGAACACCTGAGCCGCGCCGTAAGGGAAGGGTAAAGGAGGGAGTGAAAGAAGAAAGGAAGAGAGAGGTGCCGTAGTGGAGGGCTCCGGAATAAATTCGACCACCTGGGGATCTTTAACGTGCACTGACATCGCACAGCACACGGGCGCCTTAGCGTTTTTCCTCCATAAAAACGCAGCAGCCGCGGTCGGGTTCGAACCCGGGTCTCAGAGCTTTCCAGATTCTTTTTCAGGCGAGAAGATGACCGCGATAGCAATGGCCCTGCATCACCTCCTTGAATCCTAACTACCCCGTGCCCTAGCCAATTAGAGGAGCGGGATAGAGCTCGGAATCTTTTGCGGCACGCCCGCATCCGCCTCCTCCCTCCATCTGCGGCTGCACACTGAAGGTATTCACTCCTACTATGTACACACTGATCACGTGACTACACTGTGCACATGGTAACAATTCTCATTGCCTAGCAAGCTAAACGGCAGTTTTCGGTTATAACGTATTACGACATCAGACTATGGCAGCGTTTACACGAATTAAAAGCGCCTTAAGTAGCTCTTGGTGTAAAAGTCGAACCACTGATTACAGAGCCGCGAAGGAGCGTTCAGTTGAGTGGCTACACTGCTAATTTTCTTCCTTTTTTTTTTGCTTCCGATGCAACGCAAAAAAAAGCATATTGACTATAGTCGGATGCAACTTAAATCTGCAGTGAAGCTCCGCCCATATTCAGGACTGCCCCGCACAGAATTCCATCAAGACAAAAAAAGTAGGCCGCTGTTAAAATTTTTCTCGTTACATAAACAAGAAGCTAATCGCGTGAAAAAAAAAATTATGAGGTCTACAATTTTGATACCCGAGTTGTTTAATAAAGTCAAACTTTTTTTTTAAACGGTGATTTCGTTTGCTGTTTTGACCCGCCGCGGTGGCTCAGTGGTTAGGGCGCTCGACTACCGATCCGGAGTTCCCGGGTTCGAACCCGACCGCTGCGGCTGCGTTTTTATGGAGGAAAAACGCCTAAGGCGCCCGTGTGCTGTGCGATGTCAGTGCACGTTAAAGATCCCCAGGTGGTCGAAATTATTCCGGAGCCTTCCACTACGGCACCTCTTCTTCCTTTCTTCTTTCACTCCCTCCTTTATCCCTTCCCTTACGGCGCGGTTCAGGTGTCCAACGATATATGAGACAGATACTGCGTCATTTCCTTTCCCCTAAACCAATTATTATTATTATTATTATTATTATTATTATTATTATTATTATTATTATTATTATTATTATTATTATTATTATTATTATTATTATTTGATTGGATAGCGGAGTAATACAAGACGCCACAGACCGTGGCCCAGTGTTATCAACTGCTGTTTTCTTCGGCTGTGTCTTACAACAGGGGCAGTAGGTGCATGCGGCCCCCACAACACTTGCTGAAGGCTGCTAAGCGATGAGTAGCGGATATTTCCCATCAGTGTTTCTAGCGGAAGCATTTCTGTGAAGAAAACTAGTTCACTGAAATACACGGTGACAGTTGCTGAACGGTCCGGTACTGCCTAGGCGGGTAGGGTACTTAATGGCCCACTGAGTGAGCAAGGTGTCCACAGTAACACCAGCAGAGTCTTTGGTCGTCGGCCCTCGTTGGCATTTTGGCAGCCGAGTGTCCAAAACGTTCACGTGCACAAGTGTGCAGCAAGGGCAGCAGATTCACGGGCGGGGCGTTTTAAAGAGTATGCAGTAATAATAATAGTAATAATAGTAATAATAATAATAATAATAATAATAATAATAATAATAATAATAATAATAATAATAATAATAATAATTGGTTTTAGGGGAAAGGTAATGGCGCAGTATCTGTCTCATATATCGTTGGACACCTGAACCGCGCCGTAAGGGAAGGGATAAAGAAGGGAGTGAAAGAAGAAACGAAGAGAGAGAGGTGCCGTAGTGGAGGGCTCCGGAATAATTTCGACCACCTGGGGATCTTTAACGTGCACTGACATCGCACAGCACACGGGCGCCTTAGCGTTTTTCCTCCATAAAAACGCAGCCGCCGCGGTCGGGTTCGAACCTGGGGACTCCGGATCAGTAGCCGAGCGCTCTAACCACTGAGCCACCGCGGCGGGGCTCTGTATGTAGCGAGTGTAGCGTTGCATTTTTACGCAACAAAGTAAGTCCAGAATTTCTGGGGACGCTGTGACACCAGATTGAGCCAGGAGGGAAACGCCACCCAGGATTTAAAAAAAAAACTGCAATAAAATAATGTCTTATTTTAAGCAACATATTTTTTTTCTAAGCAGGAACTGGATGAGTATCAGCAGGAAAACAGGGATGCATTCTTCTATGCAAATTAAGCCTTTGTGTAGTACTGGGTGGCGTGAGCGTCCAGAAAGAGCTATCGCCCACGGAAAGATAATTTTCTTCGAGCCCCGAATTGTACATTCGCTATATGTTGTTGTACGCATGTCGATGAGTCAAGGTTACCGAAGCAAACTTAATAACGCTGACTTTCAAGAATAATGTGGTCTCAATTTGCAGATTTGTTGCATACCGATTAGTGTGTACGAACGAGGTCGTATACTGCGTACACCTCAAAAAATGCTTTAGCACGCATATTTTTAGACTACGTTACTGATATGGTAACAAATTTCTTTGTCGGACTACTGTACTCAGACTGATGCCTCCACGGACACACATCTCCATAAAAGGCGCTGACAACCATTGTTTGGTCGAGGGACATCGTTTCGTTCCCCGAGGACTGCGTTCAAATCACGTATGAACGAGAAGCGTATAAATCTCTCCCTGTAATAAGATTGCTATTATGAACTATCTCGTACCAGTGAAAGCCAACTATGCGGTCTTTTAGTAAAACTTCTATTTGGGCTAGTTGGTGCATTTTTTAACCGAGGGAACGGAGCAGCGCAAAAACAAGCAATCACACAAGAAGAACAAGACACAACACGAGCGCTCGTGTTGTGTCTTGTCCTTCTTGTGTGATTGCTTGTTCTTGCGCTGCTCCGTTCCCTCGGTCTTTTAGAAAGGCCGAAAATTCATTCCGTGACTAAAAATGACTATAGGGGTCATTACACTTAGCAGCGGAGCTGAACTTCAAGGCACCCTTGCGACGAGGAGTGTCGAGCTTGTAAAGGGCGGAGAAGAGGTTATCCGAACCCTGTGCGTCATCGCTATGGCAATAAATGTAACTTTCAGTTTCAATTCTATGGAGCTAGCAAAAATACCTGCGCGAAAACAGCATCACAATCAACGGCTCTCTTCTTCAACAAGCCTTGTACACTTGTGGGCCCACTGATGTTGAATAGGTTGCAGAAATGCTCTCGCTATCAAACATAATGGCACTATTAAAAGGCGTGTGATACGAAAAGATCGTTGCGAGATTAGTGGCACCTACGCCTTGTATTTTGTCCGCAGATTGAGAAGTGTCACCATAACGACTCCTACTTCAGTTACCAGGAATGTGGAGCAGTGTATGTGACACCATGGCCGGCCACTATTTCTCTAGAGTCAGTATATTCATATCTGCGGTTGATATCCACGAGACTATAGCGCCACCTAGCGGCAGAAGAGTTCGTCGCACGACTGCTTGTCATGCGTTCCGGCTGTTGCTTCCGCGTAAGTTCTCTCTCCAGGTTCTCTCTCTCTCTCTCTCACGCGAGCGCTTAACAGTCCTTGACACGGGAAGATAAACTAAAATGAAATGCGTCGCGACGGGGGGGGGGGGGGGGGGGGGGAGGGGGGGGGGGGGGGGTTCGATGTAAACAAAACACGCAGCGCGCACGGCTCTGGTACGCTCGACGTCCCAGCAGTTGACGTTGGGTACGGCCTGCAGCCCGTCGAAAAGCGTGGTCCATGAAATGAAAACATGGAAAGAAAATTCGGACAAAGAACAGAAAGAAAGAAAAATGAGCGAGAGGAAAGCAGGACACTTTTCTTCTCCCTCCGTCCAGTTGAAATAATGCTTCATCTCAGGAGCTCCATGCAGCATTGCCAAAACTGAGATGTGTGCGGAAGCGACGTTCTCGCGCTCCGGAATGCAGTGCCTGAGTAAAATTGGCGTAAGGTGATATGGGTTAGCGTGTTTTGAAATGCGCATGCGTCAAACGCTTTTTCAAATTGAGCCTTAATGTACAGTCGGCAACAAAAGTCTCTGGACCGCGTGCTCCGCTACCTAAGCCCATAGCTCCATTATTAGCTGGTGGCTGGAGGCCACACATGTGGCGTTTTTATTCAAAGCTCAAAGCTGGCGCTATTCCTGAAAGAAACAAAGTTGTGTTCATTGGAAGAGTTCGCCGACACTGCAGACCAATTCCTCGAACCTCAAAATCCACATCAACTCTCTTGCCATCGAAAGGAGCCATCAGCTTCCTTGGACAAACTCTGGCCGGTCTAGGAGTTTCTGTACCCGCTAAGGAACGCTGATCATTGTCCGTGATCTCCTCATATCCTCCCGCATGTGGCGTTTATATATATATATATATATATATATATATATATATATATATATTTAAATACCATAAAGGCCCTCCGGGGAGGGTAGTAAATAGGGGGGACACACGAAGTACATTGACAACACTTTGCTCGAAACAGAAAAGAGCGAAACAAGAACAAGCTTAATGTCGAAAGCCGGTTCTTTCGCCTTCACTGGTGCGGCTTCCAGCCGGCGGCTAATAATAGAGCTATGGGCTTCCTTTGCGGAGCACGTGGTCCAGAGACTTTTGTCCCCGACTGTGCGCTTGCGTTACGTACTCAATTTCCCGACTCCAGCGTGCGTACGCTAAAATAACTTTTCGATGTATCAATCAACGAAGTAAGCGAATGCTGTGGTTATTCCTCCCCCCCCCCCCTTTCTCTCTGCCTCCCTTTTTTCTTAAAGTGAGAATAACGCGGTTAAGTGCGCGCCGTAGATTAATTTCATGCCGATCAATGGTGCTACGTTGTAGCCGAGTATGTGTCTTTGGCTACGTGGCTAACGTCGTTAGTCTTCCATCACTACTGTTTCAGCGCCTGAGTTCAGTGCCTGAAGAGAAAAAAACAGCATTAACAACTGCAAAGAGCGGCACAAAATTTTCGTAACACAGTTCGAACATCACATCAAAGTACGAAAGGTGTAGTGTTTCTCCCCCAGGCGGTAGCATTTTTATTAAGTGATGGAATTCAAAGATATTGCACACCAATAAAAACTAGCAATGTAGGCTTTTCTAGATGCATATCACTTTTCAACGGAGCGATCCACAGCGCTTATGGAGTTCCGTTACCGTTTGGGTGAGTGGAGTATGCACGAAAACACTCTCGTAGCGGAGACGAGACACCAGGACCAGTAAACGCGCAACCATGAACAGCCTGGCAAGAAGTGCCTCCCGTAGGTACGAAAAAGTTGTCTCCTATTCAACTGACGAATGGCCGTAGACTGGTCATGCAAAAATAATTTGCACGGTTCTGCCATCGGAGTAAGGCAACAGATTCGGATCTACATGGACGCATTTCTTGCCAGGCTGTCCATAATCAATGCTTGCGTCAGTCTACTCGTCCTGGAGTAGACCACACAAAGGTAACCATGGTGAAAGTGGGTGAACAGCGACGTCACGACAACCGGTCGACGCCATTGACAAAGAGGCTGTAAGGATTCTGGTGACAGCCCGTCTGGTTCAGCTTCGTAGTCGGCCCGGGACACCTGCAGCCGAGGTCCCTGCACGGCGATGGGCATCTTCGTTCCCACGGCTTGTCCCCGCTTGGGTTATTGGATTCGAGACGGACGACTCTGCCGCCGTTTGTAAACAACATTGATACGGAGGCAGTTAGCGACCGCCAAACCGAGCAGGACTGGCTCACCCCTTCAACTGTGCCGGCTCGCCGGCGCCTCGCCCATTCGGACTTCCCGGAAGACGTGTTCGGCTTGACAGCGTGAGAACTGTCGTTTGGACGCGAAAACAACTCTCTCTCTGGTGGGGGCGATTGTCCAGCAGCACCCTCTCTCTCCGGCGAGACATGTGACGGGGGCGTGTCCCTATTTGAAGTGGTGTGTGTACGACAGCGCAAGTTAGGCCACGCCCAACCTGGCGAAGACCTCCTCGAACCTGGGGAATCCTAGGGATCGGACCCTTTTAAAACCGGACGACGAGTGCCATGAGGAGGAATTCTCAATCATCCTCAGATCTTCTCAGATCCTCCGACCTTCCCCCATCGACCTCCAATGGGTTCCTAAATCTTGTAAATAATGTAAATTAAACCCTCTGTACAGTTTCCTTCATAACCAAGTTCGACAACGTCATTCGCAGAAGGGACCTGCGGCGCTGAAAGAGTCAGCTCACTCAAGGACCCCTCATCTCTAACAGGGCCTTCTTTGAGCGATATTCCCCGCTTCTTTATTGAGGTGTATTCGATTGTGGGCGAAAAATTTCGGCTCTAGCATCGGCTTTTATTTCGGCGTCAGAGTCGTCTTGGTAGAGGGATTTAGCGCAGCGCGATCTGCGATTCTCTACTGGGATCCGCTTCCGCCTTGCAGCTGTGACAGGAATCTGCACCACGTGGTCACCTGCGCATGCGCGTCTGACGCTTCGAGGAACCGGTTAGCGGCAGCCTAAAGCGTCGACCGGTGATCATCACGTCGCGGTTAATCCTGTTTTACGGAGGCACTTGCCAGTCACCTGCGATTTCACACTAGGACATTAGCCGCAACATTGTGAGTACCGGCAGGTTGACTGACGCCTTTGGCTGGAGGGCCTCGTTGGTTCGCCATTCGCTGCTGCGTTCTTGAATTGTATCCAGCTGCAGCTTCAACACCAGTTCCAACTTTTGTTTCGGCGTGGTCCTCGCCGATGTTTCCGGACGACGTTTGTCCGAGTTAGCCGACAGTAAGAACTAAAAATGTCTCGTGCTTAAAAATATATACATGGGCACAGGGAAAGAGCAAAATATACGACGTTCTGTACGAAAGATAAGTTGAAAAGAAATACCTTGATGAAAAACAAAAGGAAAAAAACAAAACAGCAGGAAGCGCGGCATTTACCGGCTGCAGAAACTTTCGAGATTACGCGCACAAGACTACTATCATCAATTCTGGCGTGCCGATGGGGCAGGAGCACCCGTCCGCCAGGTTCAGTGACAGCCACTCTTCAATATCTTCGCCGACGGGGCCTAGCATACGTGCCCGGGAAACATGAGTAGCCATGTCGAAAGGGGCGACGGGAATAAAAGCGTCGCCGTGTAAAGAGAACAAATAAAAAGCAGGCAATCTTCTAGATTTTTTTTATACTCAAGTTTAGTTTTAGTTGCATTATTTCACCGTCGTTTTAAAGCACAGGTGCCCACGTTACGCGTGCAGACGCTGTCCGACCGACGCCCTATCGGAAATTCGTGCCACGTTTTCCGGCCTTTTGGGGGAAAATAAAAAGTAAAAAGCAAGGATAGGAAGGTAGCGAGCAAAGCTCCAGCGCGCGTCGCAAACCAAAACTAATAAACTGCCAACGTCGCGCCGCATACGTGACGGTGGGTCTTAAAATTCCTCACGCAAACTTTGTTCGAAAGGAGATGGCGAATACATCGTCAAATAAATCGAGGTGAGGTCACATTACTAGGAAAACCGGGTGGCCGTCGAGCACCTGGAGGGTCCGCGTTAAAGGTGGCAACAAAACAGCTCGCCACAAGGTTAAAAGAGAAAAAAGACAGGTAAAAGAACAAAACAACAGTCAACGAGGAAAGCCTAGCGCACGGCAACCGGGCTATATGCCCTGCTAAGTCCCGGTGACTGATCGCCAGATCGGCCGATCATTTGCCCCATTAAAGCGATGAGATTGGCCGAAGCGGTTGGTTGCGGTTAAAGCGATGGACTTCCGTGTTTCCCTAAGCAGCCGCCAGGGGGGTTCTCGGTTCGCGACGTACGGTGACTGATGTCCGCTACCGGTACACGAGAGCGGTGGGTGGGTGGCGGTGATACTGAACGCCCTCAGGTCAAAAACGTAACTCTTTTACAGGGACAGCTGTACGAAACTTTTTTTTGTGTGTGCTGTGCAAGACATGTAGCCATCGTAGTATCCATAGCCGAAGACTTGGACTGCGTTACCTTCTTAATAATAATTGGTTTTTGGGGAAAGGAAATGGCGCGGTATCTGTCTCATATATCGTTGGACACCTGAACCGCGCCGTAAGGGAAGGGATAAAGGAGGGAGTGAAAGAAGAAAGGAAGAGAGAGGTGCCGTAGTGGAGGGCTCCGGAATAATTTCGACCACCTGGGGATCTTTAACGTGCACTGACATCGCGCAGCACACGGGCGCCTTAGCGTTTTTCCTCCATAAAAACGCAGCCGCCGCGGTCGGGTTCGAACCCGGGAACTCCGGATCAGTAGTCGAGCGCCCTAACCACTGAGCCACCACGGCGGTTACCTTCTTGAAAAACAAGAATTCTGCTCATGTGGACATGAGTCATCAGATAGATGTGGACGCAGAGATGTATAGGGTGGTATCGAGTAGGCCAAAACGCTGGTTCTAGGTGAACTTATGGTGGGCGACGAAGTTGACTAATAATTCAGGAGTGCACGTTGTTGGGCGAGTCGGTCGTACATACTTAAAGAAGGGAATTGCGCTAAAAAAGACATGGACGAGAAAAGACAAGGACGGGCGCAAACTCGCGACTGATTTTATTCAGAAAGAACACAAATATATATACACCTAGATTCTTATCCAATCATTGCCTAAGCGCACATGCCAGGAACGTTTTCTCTTTCTTATACAAATTGATACTAGAATCGCTTACGCATTAATCACCAGACTTATCAATGAAAAAAGCCTCTGCGAGTTCACGTGCTACCTGGTTACGACTGCGCCTTAAGATTTTTGTTCTAGCCAGCAAAGGCTGGCATGCTTTATCAGGCGTAGCCAAAGGGCATGCGCCGCAATGTAAGGGCAAATTTGACCCTTTTCCGTTAACCATAGAAAGCTTGTGTTCCCTTAGTCGTTCATTTATACAACGGCCCGTCTGGCCGATGTAAACTTTTCCACATGTCAGGGGAATTTCATACACAGCCCCGACAGAACACCTGACAAACTGCGGTTGTCCCCTATATTCATAGGGTGTCCCACAACCTTAAGAATGTAGCCAATCGCTACGGTGTGCCGGTGGTATTTTCTGCCCCGCGCAAGTTGGCCTCTTTGTGCCCCCGGATTGTCTCCGGCGAGGAATGCGTGCGAGACTGCACGAAACGTCACGCCACCCAGTTTGTCAGGTGTTCTGTCGGGGCTGTGTATGAAATTCCCCTGACATGTGGAAAAGTTTACATCGGCCAGACGGGCCGTTGTATAAATGAACGACTAAGGGAACACAAGCTTTCTATGGTTAACGGAAAAGGGTCAAATTTGCCCTTACATTGCGGCGCATGCCCTTTGGCTACGCCTGATAAAGCATGCCAGCCTTTGCTGGCTAGAACACAAATCTTAAGGCGCAGTCGTAACCAGGTAGCACGTGAACTCGCAGAGGCTTTTTTCATTGATAAGTCTGGTGATGAATGCGTAAGCGATTCTAGTATCAATTTGTATAAGAAAGAGAAAACGTTCCTGGCATGTGCGCTTAGGCAATGATTGGATAAGAATCTAGGTATATATATATTTGTGTTCTTTCTGAATTAAATCAGTCGCAAGTTTGCGCCCGTCCTTGTCTTTTCTCGTCCATGTCTTTTTTAGCGCAATTCCCTTCTTTAAGTATGACTAATAATGGACAGAAAATAAGAAAAAAACTCTATCGGTTATAATGCGAGTTAGAATGGCGCAAAATCAAACGACAGCTATAGATCTTTGCCTGTCATTACGGGCACCCTGCTTTCCCGCTGTCGTTTGCAGTCTGCGGCAATATATTCTTTGCCGGAAGCAGCGTGTGGAAGGGCCTTACGGTGTGCCTTGTGGTCCATGCATTTTACGTTGGGGCGATACACATGCACACACCATAAGGCACGCTCCTCATGAAGACACAGTCAAGGCAAATCCCAGATCTGCAGGCGAGTTCTCGTGCAGACTGCCTACGAGGTACAAACCGAGAAATTATCCCAAATATAAGGGGGATCTTGCGCGGACGTTGAAGACCTATAGAATGCATTCACTTTAAAGGCTTGGCAGTTATGTCGCTCTAATTGCCAAGGACGAGATCGCTTGTTCGATAACAAGCCACGTTTTCACCATGTTGAAGAGGGGAGAAATGTTGAAAAGAAAACAAAGACGAAATTGGAAAAGGAAGACACTTGTATAGTGATTCTAATTTAGTGCACTGGAAAAATACGCTTGGTTTGTATTAATCAGCTGTTAGCTACTGATATTTTTTTCATGCCCTCTCTTAATTTTTTTTTGCTCTCCAGTGTATTTCTCCACACTACCCGCATTAAATGTAAGGCAGTCATCTATGAGAAGAATAAACACAAGAGTGAGCAACAAGCACGAATGCTTGCAAGGTTCATGAAATGAGAATACGCATCAAATGCGGGGCAGTACCAAAAAGAGGGCTGCAAACTAGTTTTTGCACTGCAGCAGTTCGTCGATCGATGAAAATAATATGAAACAGAAAAAAAAAAGAAAGCGTCAGGAAAAGCTCGTACCGAAAGCGACGCGAAAACAACTGAAATGTCCGAGCAGCAAACAAAAGCAAAACTACTGCCCCACCCGATCACGCCTCACTTGTCCTGGCAGTGGGACCAATGGGACATTCTTCGCGACAACTTCCACTTCAAATAAACTTCCCGAGCACGCAGTTATGAAGGCGTCCGATTTCGAACGACCCACATAAAAGCGAAACTAAAGTTGTTCACTTCGCCGCTAGGTGGCGGGAGTGACGATAACGACGCGACCCAACGACTCCAAAACACCGGAATCAGGCTCCGATTTCCACGTGAACGACTCGACGATGATAGGAACGGGAACGCCAGGGTTAGACGTCGGTGGTTGGGGTGGCGATAGGTACAGGAAGAAGAAAGGGCGACTGCACAATAACGATGGACTCAAACAACGAAGAGAGAGAGAGAGAGCACTCAAGAGCACACCGCGGCTCACGATGAGACGACGACCATCTCTTTTCGTCTCCCCAAGAGGGCCGATACGGAATCGACGGACAACGCGGTTTCAGTAAACCGCGTCCCCTGGCGGCACGTTGCAATGTCTTCTGCAGCACTCGGTAAGTTTCGTCTCCTTTGCTTGTGGCGCCACCTTTTAGACGCAGCTTGTAGCTGTAGCTTGTGAGGGGGGGGGGGGGGGGGGATAATAGCAGTGATGGAGGAGGTAAACGACGCCGTGTCGCTCGGACACCTTCGATAACACCTCGAGATGTGAGGGGAGAGGAGGAAAAAACGCTTTGCGGGCGTCCATTCATCGTGGCGGCAACACACCATTACCCGTTCCCCTGTCGATAGCGGTCCAACGGAAGACTGCCAATTACCGATCGACCACGTGCGAGTTAGGTGGTGGCACGTCTTTATTATGTTCTTCTTTTGTTGTTGTTTTGTGACGCGGTTGGGCGCTGTCCCTTTCTGTCTGTTGTCGTGTGTAGCATTTCTTGTTCCTTGTGGCACAAGTGTAAGGAGCTCGGCTGTCGAGTTGTATATCCTTGCGGCCTCTAATCGGGGCGCGTTTCACAAGAACAATCAGAGTGTCGTTAACCCCTCGTGAGGTCCAGCACAAGGGACGTTGTTAGCATTCAGCAATCCAAACTGCCTTCGCTTTTACTGAAAAGGCTTAACAACGGCGACAATTTTCTGCCTTTCACACCTTTATCGCAGCAGCTGAGTCGGAGTAACTGCCGAGCGCGAGCTTTGAAATGTAACACAGTGTAGCCAAGTTCGCTCATCCAGGACGCTGTCTCGTCTAAAAGAACTCACTTGGCTTGCTCGAACGTTTCATACGGGCCTTACCAGTGTACTGCTCTCATGCAAGCTAAGCCATTTTGCAGCTAGACACCGGCTGTACGAAAGACGTGCTTTTTTTTTTTGCGATCCCATGAATGCGTGCTCGTCACGCTCTATGTAACAGCCGCCGAAGCAGAACTGAACTCTCGATCTGTCGTCTCTCTTGCTCACTTGTTTCGCCCTGTTTATTCCAGACGAGGTGGCGTTCACCTTTACTCTTTTTTTTTTTTGCATACTTGGAGCCGATGTTTTCTTCTCGGCTACGCGTTACTTCTACGTACGGAGCCTGAATAAGCAAGGCGCCTGAATAGGTGCGAAGTTTGCCTTTGTCGTATAATAACCATGATCAGAAAATGCTGCGAATTGAGCTTTACAGTGCAAGAAGTTGACACTAACCGCCGAGGCTTGGTATATATAGGAGCACTAAAGATTTGTAATTAGACAGTGTCTTTTCAACTATCACTCCCTGCATTCCATAGTTATGACGGACCTACTGTACTTAACTGTCTTACAGGACGCCGTGTTCATTTATCAGATGGCACAATTAACGAATACTACAGTTGCAGCATATACATTTGCTGCTCAAACGCTGTCCCGCACGCACAAAAAACAAAAAGCACCTACGGGCTTTAACAATGTACCATAGATCGGCTGTTCTGTTTAGGCGTTCAAACAAATGTAGAAACGGAACTAAAGAAACTGAAAGCTGCTTGCTGCTACTTTGACAAAGCAGGTCAAACACATGACGGGTACAGCTATGTACACAGCTGACCGCGCCGGGCTGTGGCTAAACAGGCAGTGATTTGACTCACCTACGCAGCATAACTGTTTAGAAGACGTTAATAAGGCAGGGATCATGGACACACCGAAGGCCGTAGCAACTCTTGTACAGCGAGGAAAAATGCATGCTTCTGAAAAACATGTTTTCCCGCAGCTGCCAAAAGTAAAGTCGTCAAACACGCGCTGCACAGAATTGCCGCAAAGAGCTCCGATTCGCTGCTTTATATTGACCGAAACGTGCGTGGTGTGACTCGTCGGGGACATAGTACAGTGCAGTAGAACAGTACCATGAATGTAGTTGAAGAGGGTCGCTTTCAGTTTTATGGAGGAGGGGAAGGCGGATCATCTGGTCGCATCGTGGTTGCGAGTGTTAGGATGCATCCGGGTTCAGCTGCAGCTTTTCCTCGCAAAAGGACCTTGAGAAGCATGAAGCAGCCGATAACATCTTATAACTACGGGGTGGACTCTTGAGTTTAATTTGCAAAATAAAAAGAGAGAAAAGATGCAAGTATGCTCTCTTGAAAATTGAACATTTATTTTTGGGGAAAGGAAATGGCGCAATATCGGTCTCACATCTCGGCGGACACCTGAACCGCGCCGTAAAGGAAGGGATAAAGGAGGGAGTGAAAGAAGAAAGCAATGAAGAGGTGCCGTATTGGAGGGCTCCGGAATCATTTTGACAACCTGGGGATCTTTAACGTGCACTGACATCGCACAGCACACGGGCGTCTTAGCATTTCGCCTCCATCGAAACGCAGCCGCCGCTGTCGGGTTCGAACCCGGGAACTCCGGATCAGTAGTCGAGCGCCCTAACCATTAAGCAACCGCGGCTTCAATTTTTGAAATTCGGTTGTAACAGAAAAAAAGGTCAGTATCGTTGACATGTACGCTACAGACAGTTGCCTATTGCGGTACCGACTCTAAACAAAAAAAAACTAACAAAATATGGAATGGATGCCCCGCCGCGGTGGCTCAGTGGTTAGGGCGCTCGACTACTGATCCGGAGTTCCCGGGTTCGAACCCGACCGCGGCGGCTGCGTTTTTATGGAGGAAAAACGCTAAGGCGCCCGTGTGCTGTGCGATGTCAGTGCACGTTAAAGATCCCCAGGTGGTCGAAACTATTCCGGAGCCCTCCACTACGGCACCTCTCTCTTCCTTTCTTCTTTCACTCCCTCTTTTACCCTTCCCTTACGGCGCGGTTCAGGTGTCCAACGATATATGAGGCAGATACTGCGCCATTTCCTTTCCTCCCAAAACCAATTATTATTATTATTAACAAAATATGGAAGATAGAGACGATATTTTACTGCATTAAGTAGCCTAGCTGTGCGTTATATGGTACTGCGCTGCAGGAAGGTTTTACATCATCGCAAAGCGCCATCCTCCAGTGCACCGCTATTATCACCCGCTGAGAGCAGTTACTTGGTTAAGCAGGCTTCTCCACTGCATGTAAGGACACTGACTCAAGAACAGGGGCGTAGCCAAGGGGGGAAAGGGGGGGGGGGGGTGCTTATGGGGCTTCAGGCCCCACCGAAATTTTTTTCGAACTGTCACGCACCGCTGATCAAAACAACCGCCGGCGCCGGAAGTCATTCTGGATTTTGTCACCTACAGTGTCTTTTTCAGACTAGAAAAGACAATTTGGCGTGAACATTGCCAACCCGAGTTGGATTTCGTGGCAACTCCAATGCACCTGGAGTCATGCAACGCAAGGGGCCCCATCCTAGCACAAACTGCCAGGGGTATATCGATGGCTCGCTGTTGCGACTAAAATTTCGATGCAATTACTCGCAATACATGACCGGTGACAGGTGGTGTTGCGCAGTACACTGGGACGAAGGACAGTGTCATCGAGATTTTTCCCTGGCCGTTGCATATGTACAAAAAAGTAAAGGTTCTTGAACGACAAACATTCATTAAAACATTTGTCCTCTACTTGCTAACTTCATGCCCTTTACGTTTTTCATATCAGCGGCATGCACTCATTTGCTGGTTCCGGAACGATATAGTTCTAGACTTCGTGTGATATTTTCTTTACTTATTAAATACGGAAAAACATGGAAGCATTGGTATCAGTTATGTCTGCCACGAGTGAACGATAAGGGGATAGTTGGTATGACATGATTACAAAACATAAAACTGAGCAGGAGACAAGACACGGGAGAGAAGCAAACAGTCCTGTTTGCTTCTCTCCCGTGTCTTGTCCCCTGCTCAGTTTTATGTTTTGTAATCATGTCTGCCACGATTTTTAAGACATACGAGTACATTTTTTTTATTTAAAAAAATACATATTTCACTTGTCTAGACAGTGCGTAGCGTTATTAAATACACAATGGCATTGTCAATGGCAATGCAGTTATTATTGTTGCATTTGATCCTTCCACAAATTCTATGTGGAGGCCGCGCTGCAACATGACCCCCCCCCCGATTTCGTGCACTGCCAAAGGCTGACTTCCGGGACATGCCACGCAACGTCCGGTGGCTTCACTTTCGGGCGCCCGATGCGGCATCCAGCCCCCTAGTGGAGATCAGTTGTTCGGACCTCTGGCCATGGGATTCGAAAGCCCATGGCATTCGCCTGAAAACGAACTGCTATTTTACCGAAGGCAAGATGGTGCGGAGGAAAGTGCTCTCAAACCCCATCCATTGCTCGTCAACAGCTGTTTGCGGTTCCGCCGGACCATCTTTGACAGAATAGAGTAGGCTGTGCAGTCGCGCGCTTTATGCATTAATAATAAATAATTGTTTTTTGGTGAAAGGAAATGGCGCAGTATCTGTCTCATATATCTTTGGACACCTGAACCGCGCCGTAAGGGAAGGGATAAAGGAGGGAGTGAAAGAAGAAAGGAAGGAAGAGGTGCCGTAGTGGAGGGCTCCGGAATAATTTCGACCACCTGAAGATCTTTAACGTGCACTGACATCGCACAGCACACGGGCGCCTTAGCGTTTTTCCTCCATAAAAACGCATCCGCCGTGGTCGGGTTCGAGCCCGGGTACTCCGGATCAGTAGTCGAGCGCCCTAACTACTGAGCCACCGCAGCGGGTCTTTATGCATTGCAGAGCAGCCTTTTTCGTCAGTATTTTGCCGTTTAAAGGATCTGTATCTTTTTACCAATGCCGTTCTCAGTTGCAAGGAGGTCGAGACAGCACCACGTGACCGTGGTCTGCACAAATGATCAAATAAACCGTGAGCGCGCCGCCGAGAGCACGTGCGGGCGACACGCAACCACAGTCCCAATAAGGTTGCGGCATGTTCCTGCTATTCCGCTTTCCCGCCGACCTGGAAATAAATTGCTAACACACGCCTTGCGTAAACGGGTGTCTTCGTACGGCTTACCAACTCTCGGATATATTGAAACGACTTTGCAGATGGCAGCTGCACGGATGAGAATCCCGTGGCTACGTTGAACCTGAAATACAAGCGCAGGGCAAGTGATTTTTCGACTTTTATTGCGTCGAACATTGTTTAACAAGTTGTTCTCGTTACCGTAACATTAGCGAGAACGCGTCGTAACAGCGGTGGTAAATCTACCTCCGTTTTGTGTTAAATTTTACGTAGTTATCAGTGGTATGATCGCAGCACCACACCAAGACCTTAACGCATTGTGAGAAGGTCCGCAAACGCAAACTCGGTCTGTACGTTGCAATAGCAATATAGGTGCAATATGGGCGCTGCAAATTTATGGTCACCCCTGGACGTTATTTGCCGATACGACGATTTCCAGCGGATGCTTGTATGATGTTTGTATGATCTGAAAAAAGGAAATTAAGTAGGGAGGATCGTGCTGTGAATACAACAATAACGTTACAGACAAGACAACACCCGTAACATCTCGTCATTAGTGATCGTTTCCACAGTACACACTCAAACGATCGTAACCTGACTTGCATCCAATCCCAACGCTCGTTTCTCACCAACGTCTGTTAAATGGGAGACTCTGCAGCTGCCGCTCAGCGCGGTCACCGACTTCGATCAGCACGCGATGCAACAATGCTCGTCAGCGCACATTCAGTACCCCTGGATGAACGAGGCAAATGAATCAGTAGCACAATGCAATGGCATAGCCCAGGAGGTCAAAGGTACGACGTATTGTTTTACGTCCACCGAGACAGGACGACAAACCTCATAAACAACAGCAAATGATGCTCATGTGACGTTACCTGTTTGACTTCAAATTTCATTCATGCGATGCTAAGGTAGCTAGCCCACTGCTAAGTCGAGACAGGCACCAACGGGGATGTATACACATAAGACAAGACGCACTGCTTGATGATCAGTACGCGATGCAAGCTACCTGCGGCGAGCAGTACAGTACACCGGCATCGCGTGATCAGTACCTGCGCATGCGGTTCCTTCACTGTGCGCCTGCGTCCACTTTTGCAATTACAGTTGCAATTCAAAAATCCAGATATGTGCTCCACAGAAGATAAAACACAGGCACCTCGGTAGTAAGCGGAGTGCGACTCTTCAACGTCGATTTGCAGCCGCTATTTACTGCTGCTTGTAGCCACTTCAGCCGTGCAACACTGACGAGATCTTGCTCGGATTATTTGGTTCGTTGGCTCATTTATACAAAACCAGCCTCATTCTAAGTTCAGGAGCACCCAAAACACCGCGCAGTAGCCTCTGCACCAACGCCGTACGCGCAGCACAAGATGGCGCCAGTACGAGCTTTTAGGTTTGGCTCATACGGGGCGCCATCAGCAAAGTAAGAGGATCATCGAAGCTAAAATCGCCTTATCTCAAGCCACTCTCGATCCACTGCTTTTACAGCCATCACGCAGCTCAGCCAAACAACCTCCCTCAGCACCAACATCACATCGGTGCACGAACCACCTCGCGACATTTTTCATCTCGAAATTGCCGACTTGCAGGCGTCAGTGAGAGGAACGAACTACAGCGGGCGTCCGTCAAACGCACAAGTACCGTTTCGTCTCCACCGCCCTCAAGAACCCCTCCTTCCAACCGCCGCCGGTATTCTGTCCGTTCCTACTGTAGCCTCCGCTGTTTGCTTTCCGCTGTATAGATGGCGCCTCAGGCGTGCGCGGGGCCCGACTTCGCGACCCCGGCGTTGCGTTCATAACCAGCTCGCATTTGCATGCAAAGCTCCCCGTAAACGTATGAATGCGTCCCACGAAAAAAGAAGAGATAGGAAAGTGAGAAGGAAAAAGGCAAGGAAGCGAGCATGATATGCGAATAATGCCGGCAGCGTGGGCGTTATGTGTTCTCCCCGTATTTGAGCCTCACTATATACATCCTAAGCATCCTCTCGGGCACTATTTATCGGCATGAAAAACAAAAAAAACAACAAAAAATGCATGTTAGGGCAACAAGAAGCATTCGCTCCCCTTCCTGTGTTTTGCATACGAACTCCCTTCGTACACAGGACAGCATCTTTAAATAACAAAGACACATAAGAGATGGGCCAAATATAAAAAGGAAACAATGAAGAACGTGTTACCAGACGCAGGATACTTTCATGCACATGCTTATTTACGGCCGCTTTCTCCCCCTATTTTCCACTGCATAAACCCCCGCTCACGCGTTCTTTTTTTCTTGCATTGAATTCTTCGTTCGTTCTTTACATGTATATATATTGCCGCTTCTGGGGTTATAACTTCTTTACGGTCTGAGTGGGGACGCGTAAAAAGTAAAAATAAAGCGTGACAGACGACTCAAGAGAAAAAAAAAGACGGGAACAGCCTAAGAACGTAAACACTGCATCATGCATAAAGCCTTGCTTTCCGGACTATTTTATTTTTCTTGTGTTTATCGGGCGGTAATCAGGTGCAAAGGAACATTCCCACGCGTTTATGGAAGAAAAGCAGCGACACAACGGGAGGCAGTGAAAAAGCAGACGGCCACGACTTAAGCCCAAAAAGCAATGGCGCATACCGCACACAAAACAACGAACCAAACCAGAAGGGCGATAGTGTTGCAGAATCCAAGTCGACAACGACTCATGGTCGTCTGCTCTCTTACACGCTTCTCTGAGCTCCTTCAACTCGCAAGTCTCACCGTTTCCCGTGTTTCAACTCAACTTTTTCTTTCTTTTCATCCCCCCCCCCCCCCCCCCCCCCCCCACCCTTTCAACTCTTGGCGCCAGCTTCCGAATCAGGCAGCGCGCCGAAACAACGAGGCCCGGGAAGCTAGCTTTGGCGCTTCAGCGAGAAAAACAGCAGACACCGAACAAAAAAGTAAAAGAAAATAAAGCCAAGAACGGGCACCGAGAACGAACAGCTACTTGAAAGTGTGTGTGTGTGTGGGAGGGGGGGGGGGAGGGGTAGGAGGAAAGGATTGCTCGGGCAGGAACAACGCGCTACAACGCGTCCAGAAACCGAAGTAAGGCAAGAATACCAAAAGATTTAAAAACATAAACGAATGAGGCGACGCCGTGAGCAAGCAAGCAACGCTTGCTATATGTAGTGAGAGTCGAGGGGGGTGTTGAGTGAGGTGAACCGACTGAAAGGCTTCATGAAAGATTCAGTGGTATCAAAATAACGCCCCCCCCCCCCCCCCCCCCTCCCAAACCTCTGAGCTTTATAGCTCCGAGGCGCTCTTGCCTTTCGTCTGCTTGACGCTGTAAATAAAGACGGGCCGGCTCCGTTTGACTGCTGGCGGGGGTGGCGGCGTGCTTTTACGTAAAACGGTCTCGCAGCCCGCTAGCGCTCGCGGGCGAGTTTCTCTTGAACGCGAATGCGCGGCGCCTCGGCTTGCAGCGGCAAGACTGCGGGTCCCGAAAAGGAAAAAGACGACGCCGAGCTGGGAGAAACCAAGGGAGAAACAAAGATTGAAAGGGAAAGAAGAAAAGGGGGTTGCGACGCGAGGCGTGGGAGTGAGTTTGTTTCGCGGTTGAGTTGCGCCGACGGCGGTACCGGGCTCGTCGGCGTAAACGGTCCCGTTTACGGCGCGCGGATTGGCAGGAGCCCCCTTTTTTTTATTCATCTCTCTTCCACTTCTTTTTTTCCCGTCATTTTTGTCTTACCTCTTTTCATATCTGCCGCTTTGAATCTTTCTATTTCGGTTCTTTCTCTATTGGACCCACGCGCGGAGTGACGATTATATATACATTTTTACTTGGCTACAAGCCACCTCTTTCACTTGTCCTGCTTTTCTCCTTTTGTGAATACATTTGCGTTTCGTTTGCTGTTTAGAGGCATTACAAACAGTTGTTTCTTTTTTTCTTTTGCTAGGTTCTGATGACAGTCTCCTGATGGACAGCTTGCGTTTCCTTGGCACGTTCCATTTGCGCAGACAGGCACGAAAGAAAACGGTCCACCTGTATACCCCACTCGAGACAAGGGGGAAAAAAATCTTAAAATTTTCACCGTCTTGCAGCAGGTTAGGAAAGCACGTGTGTCAGGGATGCACTGTCCATACGGAAACAGGGTTCGCGCTTTGCTGCTACCAATACTATTTTATTCCCATTCGAAGGGCCTAAAAGCCACTCAGTATATAAAAGGAATGTTTAATTTTCGCGAAGGTGAATTTTCTTTTAAATTACTCCGACATCGATCGCAGGTATGAAGAAAAAAAATTACACGAGAAGAGGTAATTACGCTGAATTCACTGTGCACCTTAAAGTCGTTGAAGACAGACATAGCGATTCGGTAATTATTGTTTTAAAGTGCCTTCTAAGCGACAAAGTGCAGCGAATTCCAAGCGCAAGTGTATGTACAAAAAAAAAAATCCTCCCTCAGGCTCCATTCGGGTTCAAAAACTGATAAAACCACAAACTAAGATGATACTCGAGGCTTCCTCCTTCAGTTACCTATGATCAGTGGAAGCAAAGAACTACGTTTCGTCGTAAACACGCAAGCCACTCGAATCCTACGTGATCTTAGTCACAAAATCCGCTTCTTATATAAAGAAGACGAAATCACCAACGACGAGAACCCGTGAAAACGACGCCGACTACAACGACAGCGGCATCACGCGATCGCAGCGCCACGCACGCCCGCGTTCTTTCCGCGGACGACCAATCAGGAACCAAGCAGGCGCGTCGTGACCGCTCCCGCGGCGAGGCCGCTGATTGGTCCGGGACATGCGACACCGCGCTTGCAGACGGCGGCACCGCCCCGGAGGCGTCTGAAACGGGGTGTGCGTCCGATCATGCTTCTAGAAAAAAAAAAGGGGGGGGGGGGGGGGGGTAACGAAAACTTGTGTGTGACCTGTACAAAGGGGGCTGGGCATGAAAAAATATAGCACACGCGGCTAGGCCGGCGGAAAATGAGGGAAGATGCCCTCCCTGCTCCGTTATAAAGGGTCAGGAGTCAAGCTCCGTGGTAGCGTTTTACTCTTTCCAGACGCGTGCGAGGGTGATCCAGTGTGGGCGAAATTCTTTGAGGAGTGAAAGGGTGCAGTGTGCTTCTCAATGACGCTTCGCGTGACGTTGCAGACCGAGCTTAAGTAACAAGTGAAGTAAAGCGAAGGAAGATAAGCCAGCTTCAGGCCGCCGTGACGCTTGAAAACTTAGACAACGGCGAAATAGTATGTATATGTCATTACAGAATAAATAGAATACAGGGGGGCAGAGGAACGGCGGATCATACGCTGCCTTTTATCAAGGAAAGACGTGTCACATCTCAGGGCTACATTTGGAGAAATAAAAAGTGGTAATAAATTCGAGTGCGCCAATAAAAAAAAAGTGAGATACGAAAGAAACGTTTTTATGCAAAAGCTGTCCTGAACCTCCGGTAGAGCGTTATCGAAGCAAGGAATAAACAGAATAAAGAAAATAGAGAGGGGGGGGGGGGGGGGTCAAGCTTTAGAATCGGGGACGAGTGATGATCGTGAAGAATGCATACACGCATCGAGCGCACGCAAAACATGGGCGGAGGAAAGAACACATACACGTCGGAGCCCGCCGAGCTGCTTTAATGCGCGGGTGTGGCGCTCCTTTGCAAAATACGGGCCTCGCCATCCATTCCGAGCCATTTTATTTCGCTTTATTTTCAAGGTATAAGTAAACCGGTGTATCGGCTCTTTGTCTTCAGGTCCCAACCCCCCCCCTCCCCCCCTCCCCCCACCCTCCACTTTTTTGTTTTTCTTCCGTCGTTTTATTCCTATGCGGTACCCACAAACACAGATGACCTCGTTTAAAACCGCCAGTTCACTCACTCAAACAAGATAAAAAAAGAGTTAAGATGTGGCATATATTTAGGGCTCTTTATTTTCCCGACTTTATATGTTCGTAATTCGTGGGTAAAAAAAAAGGTGGTGATATTTTTTAAAACTGAATTCGGGTACAAATCGGTTTATTCAGCAAAAAAGTTTAATAATTCGAGTTTTTCGGCAATTGTTACTTTTTTTTTTGTAGCCAAATATAGTTTCCTACAAGCGCTCTTTTACGTTAGGGACACGAAACAGTCAATTCTTGCTCATTACAGGTAGTACAAAAAACTGTTCAATAAATCAGATGTGACTATTTTTATTTGTGGTTAATAGCAATAATTTTGTCCGCACTCTACAGCACTTTGGAGTCCGTGCAAAAGCCTGCTACAGTCCCTCAGTGTCACAGCAAGGATTTTAAGCGCACAAGAACCTTGGATCAGGACGTCGTTGGAGTGGGTAATACTTCGTACACTGATTGCAGTAAAATTCAGTGGCCCGTGTTTTGATGTCCTGTTTCTGAAGCGTACTTTTAGAACTTGTCCTCAAATTGTGTACTGAAATTAAAACACCCCTCAAGAAATAAGCGTTGAAAGAGGCCTAAAATGAAGAGTTCACCGAAACCCCACTCTTCAATACCCAAAAGACGTTACCAAGTAATACACTCTGGGGAAATAATTGGTGCATAGCTTTGAAAAAAAAAAATTGGCGCTGGTATAGCTCTGGTTAAACCTGGAGTGACGCGATAGCTACAGCTGGCCGAGTGGAACTCGCTCAGTTGAACTACAAAGTCAGTCTTTGACGCTCGTTTCGCTGGGCGTTCCTTCTTCATCTTCGTCCCACTTGACACGGCGCATGCGCACAGCATTGGTAGCTCGGTTCGCCGCCACGTGCTGGTCACGTGACCAACCACATGACGAACCACGTTATCAAACCATGGCGCCGCGCCGCCGGCAGCTTCTCCGCACCACGTGACCAACCACGTGACAGCGTGGCGGCGCAGCCACCGCCACGGCGCCGCCCCGCTTAAGGCTCGAAAGGCTACCGTGATGTGTTCTCCATATATAGTACTCAAGCACCTCCACTGTGCTGTATTTTTTTTTCGAGCAGGTAACAACTGTCGCGCTCGTTTCTGTGACAAGTGCTTACGACTACTTGATGTAAGCCCTTTGTTAAAAGTTTACGGAGCGTAATATTACTGAAAAATTTTAATTTCATTGCCGTTGTCGCACGACGCGTAAAATAAGCACATGCTGGCAAATTAGGAGTGCGCTGATTGCAAAGCGCACTGTTATATCTCGAACAATATCCCCTAGACGCATGAAAATTAAATTTCGACCCTAAATTACCGGTTCATAAAATTTCTAGGGCGAGTGTACGTTCGGCGTCTTCACAATAAGAAAAAAAAATGGCGCGTGCAAAATTTTGCGCCCTGTGCTCGCAAGAAAAGCATAAGCCAATGCTCAGAAACTGCACAGACGCAAGAGGGCATTAATTTATACGGGGTGGTTTTTTCATATTTACAGATTTTCTTTTTAAAAACTGCGAGAGATACGTCAGTGCAGTCTGCTGAGCTGGAATGCACAGCAAGGAGGGCACTACGTACCTTATATGGATCAATAAATAAATTACTGACTAAAAATGTTAAGGAATAAGCATTTTTATTCTCGATTTCAAAGGACAATGTTATTTTGCGAAATTCATGGCCGTTAACACCGAACAAGAGACCTGTTTTTCAATTTTCCTAATCAGCCTTGTGGTTTTAACTATCCAACGCAAAAAAGTACGCATTTGAAAGCTCGTTGAGTTGGCTTTGCCGCATTGCATATTTATAAAATTGCGTCTCTCGCACTTCTTATGCATCAAATACAGGCGCTATTGGTGTATTTGATGATATAAAGAATTTAACTTGATTTCGGCTTCGATACCACGCGCAGCGACATAATTTTAAAATTGGGTAATATGGAAAAGCCAACTCAATAAGCTTTCAAATGCATATTTTTGACGTTCGATATTTCGAACCAAATTGCCGATTAAGAAATTTAAGAACAGGGATCACCTTCGATGTTGACGGCCTCATAAAATCAGACATAGAAAAGGTTATTAATTTAACCTAATATTTTGTTTAATTAATTTTGTCAGCCTTGCTTTAGAGTGCAGCTCATATATCTATATACATAACGAAAAGAGCCATATACATTTGAAAGCACTAGACAAGACGAGACGCAAGTAAGGAGTATAGTGCAGGAAACGATGCAGCTAACCAAGAAATGATGGAGACACACGGAATGAGATTAAAAGGAATCAAAGAGGATGCGCATTCGTGCATTGAAAGGGACGTTGTTGTCTGCAGAGGTCAATAGACAGCAACAACAACGTTAACATGGAGAATACTGTAAAGCAAGAAAAATAAAATGCTGTGAGGTGGAGCATCGCCCTAGAAACTTTAAGGAACAATGGACGCCAAATTTTTGCTTCTATGTTTCCCTCTGGTTTTTTTGGTTTTTTGGTTTTTGGTTTTTGTGATCGAGGTACGTGTACTTGCTGCGCGCGTATCCGCGGCGGAAACTTTATATTTCCCATTCCTGGCGAAATAAAATCAGTTGTGAGAGCAGCTTTTGTCCGTGTCGTATGTGTTTCTCCCCTTTTTTGTGCTCGTAATTTTTTACGCTGCAGTTATGTGGAAGCAAAGTAACCAACTTGCCCAAAAGCTCGTTTTACTAAAACATTGGTACACATTGAGCACACCGCGGTATTCGTCTGTGATCGCTAAATAATTTGTAATTTAATTTCTTCTTGATGCTGTTTCAGTTTCAAATGCATAACGATGGCTCTGGCGTTTAGTTGATGTTTAGGTCACGTGAGGAATGAAAAACGTGCAGTATAATCGCTGATAAGTCCTTTTTGTCATTCCAGGTGTTGAAAGTAGCTGACTTTTGTGTCGTAGTCAAATAAAGCTACCTATCAGCCATTATAATAGCGTTTTTCTAGTGCATCACGTGACCTAAACACCAACTGCACGTCACAGCCATCGTTCGGTTAATGAACCCGAAACAGAAACAGCACGAGAGAAGAAATTCAAATACGAATTATTTATCGGTCGTAGGCGAGTACCATGAGGTAATCCATATATTAGAATGTCTAACGCATCAGTTGAAAGAAAACACGCAACAAAATTAGGCGTCTATAGTCCTTTAAGCACTATGAGCGCAAGATTACTTCCCGGAAAGCAATTCAGCACAGTTGGCGCCACACTCGGTCAAGAAAGGAATTAGAGTGCCACGCCTGCTTCGTAATTTCCCGTGGCCGGAGGCGAGCTGCTTCATTCCGAGCACGGTCTGTCTTATATCGCATTCATACTCGCGAGTAGCGGAAGTTATGCGATCGTTTCAGCGAAAGCTCACAATCGCAAATGGTCGCTTTGGTCGAAAAGACGCGGGACCAAAACTGTCGCACGCTGCTCGATTTCTCAGCATCGCGGCCACGACTCGCGAACTGCTCTGTGTGTTACAGGGCGCTGCGATGGGTCTGCAAGAATGCGGCGAAAGTTCCCCTATTGCTCCTCTTACTCTTTAGCCGCCGCGATGCCGCAGCTTATCTTTGTTTCATTATTTATTTATTTATTTACTTCTTTTTTCATGTGTTACTGGCCCGCACCGTGTACGTCATTCCTCGGGGACGCAAACCCCACCGCACTCTTCATCCTTCAAACTTTGCCGACCACGTGCTCGCGCTTTTTCCTTGTTTTTGTTTTCTTCTCATCTTCCCATGCAGCTGGAGATTGGGACGACCTTCGAACGACATCTCTGCCTTTGATGTCTGTAGGCGAGAGTTTAAACCTGCAGTAAAGCACCGCCAACATTCATGGCCGACTCGCAGAGTTGCTCCCGCGAGAGGAAAAAACTAGGAGGCGAAAGTTAAGCTCCGCCTTAATGGCACGACGCGATAGGGTAATGGGTTAATTGCCATATATGCAGAACGTTGTTCTCTACTCTACATTCGTAGATCTCTGGGAGTCCTCGAACCCATCCTGGCGAAGTGGTGCAGCGGATAAGTGATGCGCCATTGCCCTGCGATGGCAGGTGCTCCTAGCGGTGGGTCTTGTGCGGCCCCAGTTAATCTTCCCGAACGACGAATCATTAATTTAACTGCCACCTGTCACGGTGGGCAGTTTGCTCACCATCCAGTGGGCAGGTTGTGATAACGCCTCAAGGTCACGTGACTTAGGTGGCTCACCTAACTGCCTTCTAGGTTGCTCTGTGGGGACCACCTGCCAGAGCCATGCCCGTGATTTTCCGCTCACAATGGCGACGCCGACAAGTCTATTACTATTAACTATTAACGCTCTCGCGTTAACAGTCCGTTGATGAAGTTTTTCTTGAGGCCTAAGTAGAAAGCTAATCGCGACACAAAAAAGAGCGAAACATTCAAATGTTTATTTCGTTTACTGTTGTGGTTGGTTGGCGCAGTATAGTCAAGCGAGTTTCGTGGTGTTGATGCTAACTGCTGCTTTCTAAAGTTTTGCATCCTATTATAGTCGCTTTTCCTAGCGTTAGACTGCGGCTACCCCACCAATTTTATAACCAACAACTCACGTAATGCCCTCAAGGAGACTTTAAGGCAATAAAATGAAACGCAAGCTCCACCAATGCAGCTTACATAAGCACTGTTACGTAGGAGAATCCGCCAGGGGCTAATCTCGTCCGCGTTTCACGCCGAAAATATCGCGCAACGCGAGTGCAAGACGCGGAAGTGCTTGCCCATGGGACGCTGTTCGTAACGCTAAAATTGCAGCTGACAACGTTTGAAGCACCGCATTGCCGTGAAGACGACCTTTCTGACCCTCCTCCTGGGGCCAATGAGACAGTCACTTTTCCTGTATTTGTCTTTTTGGTGCACACAGCGTGCATAGTGCAAACAGTGTGGCTAGTGTCCGCACTGTTAATTGTGCAAACATTGCGTTTTATTTTTTCCTCCATTCTTATTCCAAGTCGTCCTTATTCCATTCTTAATCGTTTCTTTGCTTCATCAGTGCCAGATCCAAGAAGTGACTGGCTTCGTTGTTGGACTGTACAGTTACATTTGTTTTGTGTTAGACCAACTAGGTGTGACACCACTTCCTGGTACTCTCATGTCTGTAAGTTCGTGTCTGTAACATCCCTTCCAACAGCCGCTTGGGTCTCCCTTAAAGGGCAACGAAGAGGTTTTAGAATTCGACGAGTTTAAAAGAGCTTCCTTAAAGGGCAACAGAAGAGGTTTGAGAATTCGATCAGCTTAAAAGAGCCGAAAATGTGAAACATTCAGGTAAAGCCTGCGAAATCATCTCGCGCTAGTGTTTCTACCGATGGCGTAATCGTCGAATAAATCGAAGTCGGCGTTCAGGCTTCTCTGCAGTGCACAACTTTGGGCAGGGTTTTGGCAGGGGCCCCGTCAAGTATGGCGGCGCTACATTTCCAGCAAAGAAACGGTCGTTTCGTGAAAGAAAACCAACGCGGTGGAAGGTGAACCTCCCGAGGCATTGTATGGCGGCATCGGACGACGCACAACAGCATGCAGGCAAAGGCAGCGGACATGTGAAATTTCGGTGATGAGGACGTCACTATGAATTTCCCCGCACTTCTCCAAAGCAGTGAGGAGAAGTCTTAACATTGACGATTAGGTCACCGTTTTAAATGCTAGTTCAAGAACTCTTTGCATGATTTACCTAGAAGCTTCATAGATTAGAATTCTTGAATAACCTCGAATTCTCAAAGAAACATTTCAGCTCCCCTTAAGCACACTGATGTCATGAGCAGTTAACGCCGAATTTTGACAAGTGGTTCATAAGTAATGCTTTTCAACGCAATTATATTTCTGTGTAATGATCAGTCTTCCGAAAAGATTCGTAAGAGTGTTTACGGCCTGACCGAAGCGGTCCTCTCAAGAGCGGAGGTTGTAGCTCGAATCCCACTTGTTATAGGAGAAACGCTACATGTTTTTGTGTCTATACCACACTTATACCCGCGTCAGTTGCCAGTTCTTGAGCTCCCGAGAATCGTAGAGTCAGTGCTGCGGATGTCATGATATGAATTGAAAATCGAATACCGCTCTGTGCCATCAGACCTCTCCAGGTGAGGAAATCTGTCTGCTGCCAATTGGTGAAAATAAAATAAGAAACAGAAGATAATGCCACGCACACTTCAGGTAATTAAACCAAGAGGACCTGTAAAAACTGGAAGCCTAAAAAATCTAGGAAAGATAAAAGTAACAGATGACGAGGGGCCACTAAGTATAACGCATTCGCGAAGCAGGGAGGGTGGTGGTTAATTTGGCATCGATTGCAAGCGTCATTTCGCATCATCCTTGCCATCACCTTTCTCTCTCTCTCTCTCTTTCAATCTCTTTGTCTTCTTCCCTTTAATATCCAAGCTTTGCGGGGTGCCCGCTTATTAACCTTTTTGCCGACCTCTAGCGCCAGGCCCGCTCGCGCGTTCGATAACCCTCAGTTTATATCGCAAAAGCCCAACGCTGAGCGTTTGCTGCAGGCTGGCAAATTCGCGGCGTGCTAATGAGAAACATGAAAAAAAAAAGGAATCAGAAAACGAAGCATACTTTCCGATTCTTCCTGATCATGTTCGTCTCTCAATTTTTTTTTCATTTCTTTCATACTAACGCGCAATCGATACTTATATTATCGAAACGATACCCCGCCCGGCGGACGCGTCATAATAAACTCGTGAAAATGAAGAAACGGAAAAGAACATATTAAAGAAGCGGGAGCCTCGAGATTCGATAAAATGGAAGAAAAATCAAGCCCTGGCGTTATAAACAACGCCCCAGCGGCGAGGAGCTCAATCGTGCAGGATAGCGAAAAACAAACACTCACGCTGGAGAAGCCACGCGCAAGTAAGCGAAAAACGTAAATTCCACATACCACATTTTACGCTTTGTTAGACAGATGTTCTTTATGTGTATACGTGTGCCTGGGTGAGTGCGTGAATTTGAGTTCACGTACGCCAGGGAACAGAAGTTTTGGAGAAACTAGAAAAACGTTTGTTGTTTATGTTGATTCGCACCGACAGATTTCTTTTTTTTTTTCATCGAGAAAATAATGAAATGCAAATTCGCATTCGAGGTTCGTCGTAAATACGGGGGTCATCTTTTCCCCCCTCTTATCAGGGTCTGCTTTTAAAAATTCAAACAACGCTTGCTAGCAGGCCACCCGAGGAAACATTAGTGCTCGACGCTGAGAAAAAAGAAACAAACAAACAAGATAAGTGTTTGATTAACGCCATCAAAAACCTTCAGAGAATATCTTCACCCTGCCAGTCGCGACGAGAAGACAAAATAGTACTGCCAACCGCAATATATCAGCGACGAAATTAAGGGGAGAACTGTGAAGTAAAAAAAAATGTTCGAAAGACGTAAAAAAAAATTGCGGCCGTTTTTGTTTTCCCCTAGATACGCTGGCATGCCTGTGCGTAGGGTCGCTGCGTGTTGTTGGGCTCATCAAGCCCGGGTAATCAGACCACCGCAGCAGCCGAATTACGCGCGATCACTGTTATCCTGCGCGGTGAGTTTTTTTTTTTTTCACGATGAATTTTTTTAGTACTCTGGCAAGGTGGAGAAAGGTGCGAGGAGGTTGAAAAAAAATGGAAAGAAAGAAAAGGAAAGAAACCATCGTTTTAAACGGTTGCGCAATGAGAAGAGGGGCGTTGTGTTTTCAGTTTTTACCGGGGATTTCAAACATACTCACCGGCGCTTGTTTTTGGGGCTTTTTGCTATATGTTGGCATTTTCGAAATATTATGCGTGAATGTTCTCTGGTCCCTCAGCGCGCTGAAGCCATTCTTTTAGTTTGTTTTCTTTATTCCGTTTCGCTGTTATTTCGATCATACTTCTCTCTACTTTTCAATCTCACACTTATCGCTGCTGAACAGCAGCTTGGCAAATGTTAGTTAGCCCTTCACGCACGCCATTCAAAGAACTAACCGGCGCCACTTACAGGCTCATAGCGAATTTTGAGCGTATTAAACCTACGAATTAAAAATGCTGCATATTGCCTTCTTTTGCATGTAGTCGTAGAAATCGTCACACTCAGAGGCGACAAGACAGACTTCATTGTTGTTTTATGAAAAAGAAATAAATAAAAAACACGCAGTTTCCGCGGCATGTCTAACAAAAAGAAGTTCAGAATCGTCACATTATGTAAGGTCGCCAGAAGCTCAACCTACAAGAAAAAGTGTACGAAAGACGTTAACGTAAAAAAAAAAGAGTTATCCTGAGCAGATACTACGAAGTTCAGGGTTGATCAAAAGTCTCCTGGCCTCAGGGATTGTTTTTTAGGAGTTCAGTTGGCCTGTATTCTAGGCAACCAAGGGGATAGGGGGACACCCCTCGTCGCCATCCAACTAACTCGGTCTCTCCTTCGACCCTTGAAGAGGATTAGTTAGTCCGGGAATGCCGGGACTTCTTTTGGCCCTTTGTTTGCGCTAGAGTCTTCTTCTATTTTATATATTTACATGCCCACCAGCGTAATACTATTCTATTGAAGACCCACCGGATGTCCAAAATGTGCTAAGGTTGGCGCCATAAACTATCATAATTTTCATCCGGTTGGTACAAGAACAGTGTTTTGCTGGATGGCCTTCTTGTGTGGATTTCTCTCACACATGAGTGCCAAACACCTTTCTGACATTCTCTTTCGCATCAACACACTACCGTTCGAGTTCCCATGTGATGATATGGTGCGCTGATACTCAGAAATTTGATTAGGTACTGTAAGCAACTAATAATAAGGACATCCACAAGCACGTGCTACGTCTATGCTAATTAATCCTAATTATATTCACACCAATCAGACAGGTCATCGGAAGCAACGTTCATGAAAAGCAATATGTGTGAACGGGCTCGCATTCCAACACTGTGTAAATTCTTTTTTTATTAGTTACATAGAAAAATGTAACCTATGTGACTTATATAACCTTATATAACTTATATTCCTATAAGTCACATAAATATAAATAAATTTTATTTCTTGTAATTTACAACAAGAGAGAAAGAGAGATGTTTTCAGCGCTCTCGAACATAGCGAAAATGCAACGTGCATCAAAGCCAGACCAGAGATGCCCAGAATCAGCATGTATACATACCGCAGCAACTCACGCCTAATGGCGAAATCGATGACATTCGCCCAGGGGGCGTAAAAAGGAAAATACAGACGCAAAATTCGTCGCAACAAGGGCAAAAATATCGCTTCGCGGGCTTTCTCGTTTTCCCAGAAGTGTTTTTACGCGCCGAACACACCACGAAACAACCGACGCAGGCGGCATCATTTAGCCCCCTAAACGAACGCAAACGGGTAGATGAGCCTCCATTGAGACCACAGGCGATAAAAGCCAGAGAGGCAACCCTCACAGGCAACCAACCACGAGGAAAAAAATAAAAATAAAAACAACTCAGAGTAACAAAGCTGTGCGTCGCGTATAGCTGCTACATAAGCATCCCGCGGACTCCTCTCAATTCCCTCTCGTTTTCTTATCTCTTTCAGAAATGGCGTGCGTTGTTTACGGGAAGTGTGTGAATAGCGTTCGCTGACAACAGAACAATGACTCGGCGGGAGTGCAGGCGAAAAGGGAGAAAAAGGGGGAGAAGGGGAGGTAAAGTATACAGTGCCACGAAGCTACGGAAAAACGCGGGAAAGAAAAAGCGCGGGAAAGAAAAGAAGCGCGCGAGAGGAAAAAAGCGCGCGAAAGGAAGAAAAAAAGCGCGCGAAAGGCACGGATCGCGAAACACGAGCGTAAATTTCTCGTCGTCTTCGTCCCTGGCACATAATCAACGGCGCCCGGTTCCGAATGGCATCAACGCAAATAGGCCGTATAGATTCGTTGTTTGCGCGTGCATGGGCAATCAAGCGTCGGAAAGCCCCGCTTCCACCAACGAGACAAAAGAGCAACGACAACCGATTCGCGCTGGTTCTTTCCTTCGATTTGGCGGCGCGGGTGCCGAGCAGCGCGCTATACAACAGACTCGGTCGGTCATCGGTTTTAGCGAATTTGTCGCTCAACAGTCGTAAGCAGCGCTAACGCATACATATACGCAGTGGTGCATGATTGCGGTGGTGTAATGGCGGTGCCACCGTTATCGCGGAACCCCGTTTCTCAATATTAGAAGCGCACAGAAAAATAAGAAACCTCGGAATAATTACATGAAGCTTGGATATTTGGGGAAGGCAAGCAAATGCGGACTTGTGGTGGTTTCCTTACTATAGATGGCCCCCGCTGGTTTAAGTTTGGTCATTATAGTATATCTAAACCACTTTCGTCTCTTTCTATATTAGTGGGGTTCTTTTTTAAAACGAAAGGGCACAGTAACTGTCTCACTTTTCAGTGGACGCCTGAACCGCGCCGTGAGGGAAGGGAGGAAGGGGGAGTGAAAGAAGAATAGAGAAACAGGTGCCGTAGTGGAGGGCTCCGGGTTTAGTTTAGACCACCTGGGGATCTTTAACCTACAATGACATCGCAGAGCACACCAGCGTCCCTTGCGCTTCACCTCCATCGAAGCACGGCCGCCACTGTCCCGTTACTTTTACCGGTGTACTGGGAGCCCACGCGTCGTCAGTGCGCATGTGTAGATAGCTCTAGGGGCGACAGATGGCGCCAGGTGCCTTGCGCGGACGCCTGCATCGGGACCAATGAGCGCGTACACACTGGCGCAATGGGGTCCCGGAACCCCGGTAACGGTAACACGGTACATGGTAGGCTAAAGCTGTCTATTTAGTCGCCGTGCCATACGCATGAAGAGAAGTTCATAATTTTTGTACTGTAGCTGTACAGTACAGTGTACGTCTGTACAGTACCTATGCGAGAGAAAATGTGAACGCCATGATGCCCCAAGAAGGCAGGCCCGTCTAAGTTTTATGCCTTGAGGCAAATGATAGGATCAAGTCGTGTTGGACATATGGGCTGGTCATTTTTAGAAACCCATCGCGGTGGCCCAGTGATTAGGGCGCTCGGCTACTGACCCGGAGTACCCGGGTTGGAGCCCGGCCGCAGCGGTCGCGTTTCGATGGAGGTGAAACGCAAAGGCACCCGTGTGCTGCGCGGTGTCAGTTCCCTTCCCTTACGGCGCGGTTCAGGTGTCCGCCGAGATGTGGGGCAGATACTGCGCCATTTCCTTTCCATGACAACAAATCCCAATTTTTAGTAAAAACTGCCCGTTTAGCACTAACGCGGAAGCATATTATTTTTGACTACAGGCCGGTTGTGCAAATTTCACAAGTAGCGAGATTGAGCAAACAATAAGGAGGACTTTGGTATGATAGCCGCCTCTTGTTAAAATTGTAAGCTACAGTAATAGAGGATTACACTGTGACACATGAAGGTACGCATTATAAAATATTTTACAATATTAATAAAATGAGGACAGAATGATATCTCATTGCACAGAATTAAAATTAATTAAAAACGACTATATTTTGATACAGACTAAAAGATGCTGTTGGCAAGAATGGACCATAGTCCTCAGGGTGCTTGTTGTATGATTCAAATTCAGGGGTGATAAAAAAGGCGACTGCATTGATATTAATTTATGAACTCTGCAAGAAAAGTCGTGCCTTCTTGCCCTTGCTTCCTGCAACGTCATGACCTCCAACAGTCGAGTAAAGGTGGAGAAGCTGAGTTTTATCATGTTGAAATATGGTCAGAAAACTTCTTACGCCAGTAAACAGCTTTTAATTATAACTGAGCTCTGCATAACGTGCGCTGCATTTCACAGAAAGTCACAAAGCTTAACATCGATTCGGCAGCGTGTGTGCTCAGCATGTGCCGGAACGTAACACTTTACGCCAAGAATAAAACCAATCTTTCGTTAACTATTATAAGTGCTAACCAAGCGGCGGAAACAAATAGATGATCATGAAGATCAACTGCAACACGCACGCATTTAATGCGCAGGTAAATCTGGACAAAATGTAAATACAAGCAAACCGACCCTTGTTATGAGAACAAAATATCAGAATAAAAAAAGGGCTAATCAGAGGATACCTTTCGGATAAGTAGGAAGCATTGGTGACGGGACACCTCTTGTGTTTACTTTTCCTTACTCACTGATATACGTTTAGACAACACAGCATGCATTAGAGGAAGTTTACTTAATAAAGTTAAAGCCATTTAACACACGTACACGCACAATAAAAACGCGCTCGTCTATGACGCTGGTAATGCGCGCGTAATATTCGCGCGAAATTGGGAGCCGGCGAGCGCGGATCGCATCGGAGACGCGCTAGGTCCAGCAAGGGCGCCACCTAGCACAACAGAGCGGTGTTGCCTTGGAGACGCATCCCAGATGTGCCTCTGGGCATCCCACGCTTCGCCGCTCGGGTCACAGATGGCGCCGCAGCAGCGCCTTCTCTCTCATCGTCTGCCACGCGCTGCGACTGTTCGACTGCACTGGAAGCCGAAACCATTTCGCGGTGGTGACAACCACGGTATCGTCTGCTACTTGGGGCGCCATTTTGGGTCTTTGGGGACAGCGGCCAACTTTGAAGACGGTATTGTTTTATCGCAACACACAGCATTCGATAGGTTATGTTACAATTGTGACAGCCGGGAAATTCCTCGAAACTGCGGAATTTATTATAAGACCGCTTCGGCGGGCGGTGACAGACGACAGCACTCAGCAAATTCTGATACCAAGAAGAGCGTCAACAAAAAAAGTATACAGTCGTGCCTCGTTACTATGGAAACTTTGATTCGCGAGCAAAAGTGTCCTTAAAAGCGAGTCGTCCGTAATAACAAATCATGAAGAAAATCAAAAGTAAGTATTCTAAAAAAGCGCTTTATGATTACTGACTGCTTATGTGCATAATAGCGGCCAGTGAAGAGAAAGTGGGGCAAACTTGGAAGCTGATGTGTGTTATTCTGATCGCCCTTATCTTGAAAACCATGCGGTGCAGGTTGAAGCACGTTTTTAGCACAATTAGCTTACAGCTCGCCAGTGTCTGCTGGTCTGTCTTTGGCATCTGCTACGATCCCCTGAATAAAATGCTCTTGATGCTATGTATGTCACGTACGCCTGCTCCTGCGTAAAGCCTAGCACTCAGGCTGGCAGTATTCTTCTAAATAAATAAATAATAGTGGTGCATGAGACGCGTGATGGCGCCTGTTGTGTGATGAAGTATCTGCTGCTACGAATGTTCACTTCCCAAGAGCTCTGTGCTCACTCGGCTGTCAGCTGCTGGGCGTGGTTTCCAACACAGCGCGCTGGCAGAATTCTCCTCGCAGCCATTCATTCGGCATGGGAAATGGCAAGGCGCGTTGACTGATCACCTTGCTACCGTAAAGCATGAAACTGCACTCAAGCAAAAATGTCATTGCTACGACAGTTGCACTTTCGCACTGCCTTTCGCTGGTGTTCTGAGCCGAGGATACAAAAGGCAGAACAGCTGGTAGAGACACTCGGGTGTTTGTTCACGTCGCTGTACATAGTAACGGTAGAAAAAATATACGTGTCCCAACGGAATCCACGCAGTTTCACCCAGTCCATTGTCCGCAAAGTGAGTTTCTATTGTAACTAGACATGAATACATTGAAAAAGGTTGGTCCTCAGAAAAACTGCCCACAATTGGAGCCATCTGTATTTAAGGGGGCCGTGTTAACGGGGCACGACTGTGTTCACTTTCAAAGAAATTAACTGCATGGGAAAGCAGAAATTAGGCTTGTTAGTTATCCAACCAATCGGCTAAGCTGGCTTGGCTTGGACAGTGTACAGTCTTTGTCAAAAATATACAGCCCAAGGGATTTGCTTCCAAACCGTGTAGCCAGGATCTTTAGCACATTTTACATTTCTAAGCTCAGGGTCCCTTAATATGCAAGAAGAATCGCGCTGCAAGGCTCAGAAGCAGACCCTTTGGGCTGCATGTTTTTGACAAAGGCAGTACATACATTACCCCAGAGTGTTGATGCCTTGCTGAATTCCGCCACAAAGATCGTCCTGCCTGCTTTTCTCAACTGCGCCGACTTTTATACCTTGGCACGATATGTCACAACCTCTAGCATCAGAAGTACAGCCTATTGGAGTCCCCGTTGTATACCGTTAGTCGTGACGGTCGTTTTGATAGCCAGTATGAGTGGAATTTTCTCACCACGGGTGCACAGTCACAGTCGATTGTTCGGGAAGCGACAGACAAGCTCAACTATCTTTGAAGCTGTCTGTGCTACTGACCTCGATCGATGACTCGAGTCCAGTGATCATTGGTTAAAATCGCAAATTCATAGAAATTAGTGCACACGTGACGACGCCGTCTTATAAGAGCTATAGGTGAGGGGCCAGCCAATACCCATGGTTTTGAATTTCGCTTTGACTTACTACTTTTCGATGACGCAGTTCTACGGAAAAATATCAGCGCAACTTATCCCGCTAAGAGAAGCCATTGAATTAGTGTGCGCCATTTGGCCGCTTTTAACCTTGTGAATCAATTCCCAAACACACATGCTCGTTCCACATAACAGAGGCTTTAACATAACGGCGACATATGCTGGCGTAGACGGATACCGGTTTACCAGATGCCGTCCGCGCACGCACAATGCCTCCGCCCCTTATAAAATTTGTTTAGGCAGTCTATAGACTTTCCATAGACTCCTGCCTGTAAAGTCTATAAACTCTCTATAAACAATCACTAGAGAACAGCCTATTGGCAATACAAATCCTGTAGGCAGTCTATGACAATCTGTAGGTTTATGACCATGCACTTTTAGTAGACTTTCGTCTATAGACAGTCTATAGACTATGAATAGACACAAAGAAATATCTACAGGAAGGCAATAGAGTCTATAAGAAGTCTATGGAGCATTTTTGTAAGGGGCCTGGCCAGAGATCGCGTTGTTATAGCTCTTAAGAATAGGCATCGCTTCGCCTGCGCAATAGAACGCTAGACTTGGCCACTTTCAGAAATGTTAAGGCGGCTGCACCTTAGCCCAATACGCCTACTTACAGCGCAACAGAAAACTTCTAAAACAGAATATATGGGTGTGTGTGCGTGTTTTGTGGAGCGGAATACGTCAACGTGGTTCCCGTGACAACAGCACATGGAGACGCGAAGCAGTGACATGCAAGTTCAGCCCTTATTTCTCGCTTTAATGATAGTCTGTGACGCCGTGAATACGGCAACGTACAACGTGGGAAAGCCAGCTCAACAAATTATAAGTGTATTTTCCGCTAATTGCTAAGCCAGCTTCGCCGTAATAACCTCGGAGTGGAAGGCAGTTTTCGAGAAGGAAAACCAATGCTAAATTTGTGCGTTTTTTTTTTTGTAGTGGCACGCATCGGCGCTGTTTCTCTGACTGACCACACGACGTACACCTGTCAAGCGGTGGGACGCGTTATAAAAGTCTCTTCCTGGTCCGAGCTGGGTTGGGAAACGCCATTACTTGGGTAGACTGAATCGTGAGAAGGCTGACTTAGCAACCAGGAAAACCTGCTTATAAATAGAAAAAGTAAATGGGAAACAGTATTTTAATTCGGCGATGCACGTATAGGTGTGAAAGGAAAACTTTACCGCCTGGGTCGCTCATATATTCAACGCGTTTATGCTGCAATTTTCATGTATGCCCGGGCTTCAGCGAATCAGCGAGGTCATTCTTCCCAAGGTTCCGCAAAATAAGTTTACACAAGCGGCACATGCAGAAAATAAACTTGAACAAGCGGCACAGGTGGAGAGAAAAAAAAATGACGGCCTTATTCGCAGGCTTAAAGCTAGAAACGCACGTTTACAAATACACACTAACAACGCGCGTATCTATGAAGCGGTAACATCGCCCTACGCCTAGTCCCGAGATCAAACCCATCTTTTCGGATTCTGCCAGAGCACACGCCCGCACGTCACGCGGAGCTAGACCAATCAGACGTCTCGACGCTATTTTCGAGGAACCCTGACGCCAAATCAGATTTGGCACAAATGATGAGTTCCGAGGGCGCCGCCTTCTTATACCCACCTTCACCCCCCACCTCCCCTACACACACACGCACATACACATCGTTTCTTGGATCCACACACACACGCACGCACATACACATCGTTTCTTGGAGCGGGAATACAAACGGAAAATACAAGTTTCGGTGCAGGAACGCGCCATCAAGAAAGCACCGCAAACGGCGTCAAGACGTCGAGGAATCTCGGCAGGAAAGAGATGACAAAAAACCCTGGTGGCTGCTTCGCGAACTGTATTGCGTGCCCGAAAAGTTACTGCGCCGAAGGCAAGGCCAGGGGCCGTCCGTAGAGGCGATAAACCGCGACCTGATTGGACAGCCCCGCCGGTGCGGAAAATGAGTTTTTTTTTTTTCCTCTCTCGCTTGAGACGCAAGGGGTCGATGGGGGCAGCGCCTAGACAAGATGAGGTTAATGCAGATACGCGCGGATAGGTGCGCACTTGCGTCAAACTTTCGAGAAAAGGCGAGGGTGCATATGTTAGGGCCTCAGGCGACGCGGATTGCAAGCGATTTCTTTTTTAAACCCGGTGATGTCCGATGCATAACATACAGGCTTTGTAAAAAAAAAAAATTAAACCCCAAGTGGTTTACTTCTTAGGCATGTTGTAGTCGGGACCTTCGGGTAAATCTAATACTAGACCGGAACAGAAAGCAAACATGAACCCTTGGTGTGCTTTCATCGCACATAAATGTCATATCACTAAAAAAAACGGTAATTTATCATTAGGAAATATTATTTGCCGAAAAAACAACAACGGAAAACTTTGTTCTGAAACGAACAGCGAACAAAGTCAGCCGATTTTTCACAATATAAAACCGACCGCAAAGAATTAACCCAAATTATCAAACTTTTCTGCACATAGAAAGTGCGCTAACTTACCTCAGCTTCGTCGTTAATCAAGTTTATTACTAATACAACCTTCCTAGTACATTTAGTCCATAATTCAGTGCTTGTTGCATATGCTTTGTTTTTGTTCTTTTTCCTCCTACTTCCTTTAGCGCTACTGATCACACTATGACCGTCAGAAGCTCATCTTTATCTTTAGGACGATAAGCGGCGCTACTAGCGCTGGACCGAGCGTAGCGCTGTGAAAGCAACTTAAAAATTGTATCCTTTCATAATTCCTTAAGTTGGCTTTCTCATGTTGCACTGAAACGATTTTTCGAGAATTCGACGAGATTCAAAGATTCAAATGTATGAAGCTTGTAGATTAAGCATACCATTTGTTTGGCTCTAGAATTAAAGTGATGACGTAATCACCGATTAAAATCGCAGCTTTCTTCAGGCTTCTTCTCAAAGCATCAAAAGCGTGCGGAGAAGCTAGACGATGATGTCATTGTTTGCGAAAGTTCAGATTTCCGCTGCCTGGGCCCACATCCTGCTGTGCTTTGTCCAATGCCGCCAAACAACGCATCGTAGCATTTACCTTCGACGGCGCTGTTTTTTTTTTTTGCTCCGAATGAACGTTTCTGCGTTGGAAATGTGAAGCCGCTGTAGATTACGTCACCGTCGGTGCCCCTACACGCCCCTGTGCGCTGCAGAGAAGCCTGAACGCCGCCGCAGCGTTAAACGGCAATTACGGCGCGCTTTTAAACGCTAGCACAAAAATACATCGCATGCTTTAACTGCAGCTTTCACACATTCGACCTCTTTAATACCGTAGAATTCTAAAACCTCTTCAAATCCCGCTAATAACGGCATCACTGGCCGCCCGTACAAAGAGCGTGAAGTGCTAACCACGCGTAATGGTGCTTGAAAGGCGAGCTCGGTGTTGTCACGGAGCACGTTAACCCAATTCCGCTTTATAAAAGTGACGAAATACAGAGAAAGCAAATTCAGATTTAGTAAAAATTTTTCTCTTCCGCCATTAGTCAGGCACGCAAGCAACTGCAGAGAAGCCGACTTGACAGTTCCGAAAAAGTTACAACACACAAAAGCGCCTGAGAAGATCAGCTCAACGTTTCCTTGTGCAAAGTGTATATCTTCATCGCGTAGCAGACAATGCAAACTGCGCTGCGAAGACCGAGGAATAGGAAAACCGGAAGAACACAAGAGGGCGCAGCAGTCTAGCGGCCGCGTTTGATGCCGGGAATCTACGCGAAATAAATAACGAGCAAAAACAACCGCACGAAGCGAATGTGCAGTCGCCCCGAACAGCATAATAACTTGTAGCAACACAGCAAAGTGGGTGAGTTGGTATTGCATCTTAAGGTACGAAACAGCGCAACTAAAACTTAAACGAAAAACTAAACTTAAAACAGCATAATAACATAAACGTTTGTTACACGCAGTCGAGTTGAAACTTGCGCATACCAAACTCGGAGCGAATTGAAGCGCTCCCTCGTGCTGTTCTGTGTGACAGACGCCTTCGATATCTCGTGGTTTGTGTTACGTACGGCACTTTCTTCCTGCGGGCTGTTTTGCCGCTGTATTAATTCATTTCGTATCGTCGAATTAGGCCCCTTGGAAGCAAGCACCCTGTTTGTACTCGTCCTGTCCTCCCGCTTTACCGGTCTTCTTAGCGCGGGTATAATTGTTCCCTAATACGGGCGAATTACCGGCCCTTCAAAATGACACGCTCGTTTGGCAGAGCTCATTAAGTAACAGGCGACTTTAGCACAGGGGGCTGTTTTAAGGAGGTTGGGGGGGGGGGGGTATTTAGTAGAATGCTCGAACCAGGTGAGGAAACGCAGTGAAACATGAATTAAGCAGGAAGAAAGAAAAAGCTATGTTGGGCGTAATAGATGCAATCTCCTTGGTAGGATAGGATAGGATACGATAGGATAAACATTACTGCTCTAGTTTCTATACACTCAGAGTTCAGAGGTCGTCTTCATCCTGCGAAGTCTTCGCCCTCTTCAGCAAGTGGAGCCCCCTATTCGAGGGCCCCATAGGATCTGCAGCTTTCACAGCATGTTGTACCAGCCTTCGTTGGAAGGCTGGGCTGTGACTGGAAAGCGCTTCCTTCCACTGCTCCCGACACGGTTCTTTCTGGTTATGAAAACTATAACTGTCCTTGCACTCCCACGTTGTGTAATAGAGCGTGGGTCTGCCTCCGCATTTGGGGCACGTGTCCCTGTACTGCTTTGCATACATCTTATTTAATATGAAAAGATCAGCTAGGATTTCTGTAATCTCCTGGAGCAACTTATTCCATTTGTTAACAGTTCTCCGAAAGAATGACGTTTTAAGCACACCTGTAAAGGGGAGGTAAGGGGTTCTAAAGAAAGAGTACTCCCATTGTCAACAATCGGTTCCAACACGCGCGCCCTTGTTAACGGCTTCCAAGCCTGCCCCTGCATATAGGGTAACCTATACACCCTCTGAGTAGGCACTGAGCTCCAAATGTCACGGCACGCTGGGCGCTCTGCTTACAGCGCCGAGGCGGAGCCGGGTGCGTATGCGTGCGCAGCGTCACCGCGTTATTCCGTTTCGGAATAGAAGAAAGCGACGCTGTGTCGTCGGCTGCATTGGCGGCACGGCGGGCAAGTGCATCTGTGTACGTGAGCGGCAGCGCAGCCGCAATCAGCTAATGCCTCTCGCAAAAAGCGATGGAGGGTTTGGGGGGGAGGGGGAGAGGGAGAGAAGTGAGCCAGCTGTGTGGCTCACACCCTCTATCTCTCTCTATTTTTTCTCCGCGCTGTTTTTATTCTCGCTGGGTCGCTTGGTTCGCCCACTTTCATATATTCCAATCAGGCGTCACGTCGAAGGTTGAAACCCTGTCATGATGGCGCGAGCAAAACAGGGCCCCGAAGGGCGGTGCGTCGCTGGCATGGGTAGAGGAAAAGGTGAGGCGGAAAGGAAAGGGCTAAACGGAATGCTCAAAACGAGGCGGTGCACGCCGCGGTCTGAACGTAGGTTGCCATGTAGACGGTATACACATGAGACGAACCAGGTATACCGTTATAGAATGACGACTGAAGTGGAAATTAACGACGCTGCGCACAATTACTGCCGCTCATCGATCGACACTCGAACGCAGCCTGCAGAGGGGTGCCTTTGGAAAGCTTTTATTATGCTCCTTTTGGAATAAGCTGACGAGCCGAAGTCACTGCGAAGTGTCTACACATACTAATACGTCTTTGCTTGCCGTTATATCCCGGGAGCGAAAGCCAGCATTGGCAGACAAAAAGAAATAAAAAAGCCAAGATCGCGTTTTTGCAATTTCCACATGCAATGCAGCGCCAGAGCGAGAGAGCCTTAGTTTCGCTTTCAAATTATATTAATGTTTTATTTTTAACCCTTTAAGCTGTAAACACGAATGCACCTATAAGGGAGTAGAAAAGGAGTGAGCTGTCCTTTAGGGGGCAAGGTATATATTCTGCCTATGTTCCGGGTGTTGCATCTGGGTTGCAAGCCCCAAGGGTAGCGTTGGCCTGGCGGCCTGGGGCAAAGCAGGAAACATCCGAAGGTCCCGGCAAAGGATGAGTCGACTGGCAACAGAACAACTTGTTTATTCTGGCATCGCAAAAGAGCAGCCGGTCAGGGCGACCACATTACTCGAAGGAAGAAATCGAAGTCTCTCGTTGGCGTCCGGAGCAGCTGCTTTTATACCCACGGAGTCGAGGGCAAGAGGGAACGCCTCGGGATGAGTCGCACTAGACGGCGACGCGCGGACATGTCGAGACGTGGAGAGACGCGTCCGGTGGGCCGCGCCGGTCAGACCTCCTCGCCTCCCAGTTGGGGAGCTCCTCTCCCCGGCTGCCGCGCTTTGACAAGCGTGGGCACCAACATGCACACACACGCACACACGACGACACGTGGCACTGAAACCTGCCTGGACGCGCTTTGCAGGAGGCGTTGCGGCAGCGATGAACGGGTCCAAATGACCGCCGCTTTGAACAAAGCCGCGGCGTCCGTTGCATCCGCGCCGGCTATACCGCGCGTCGTAGGCGAGACGTAACACGGGGTAGATTTCGATGACTGTGATATACGTAATGATTATTCTTGGCAACGGCGGCATATTCCCGCTGCATAGCGCTGCATTGCAGTTAGCAATGCAATGGGAGGAGGCTTTTAAACACTGAAGCTCACGTGGATAATAATAAAGATAACTCGTCTCTTTTTAAGCGTTCACCGTGTATAAGCGCACTTATGCACTTATAAGAACACATACATTAGGCGAGACCATGGCATCCAGGCAGCTTAGAAGAAGAAAATTAAAAAAAAAAATTCACAGGGACACTAATCCCATTATGAGTTGGCAATGCGATAGGATTATAAGCTGTTGGTGCCTTTACTAGACGTGACGTCACTTCCGGTTTCACGAAGTCGCTTCCCTACAGCCAATGAAGAATTTAATGACCGACAACAAATTTTGACCCCGATTATGTTTGAAATGCCATTGCATTAACGTAGCAGGGGAAAAAAGACAGCCCGGAAGAATATAAGTACCGCTACGGAGGCTCTCGCGGAAGAGAATTAAGCACAGCGAATACAGCGCAAAAGTGACACATTGAAAACAGTAGGTTGTCTTTGCCCTATCCTGGATTAACCCACAGGGTCTAGCACTTTCTACAAAGGAAGCTCGTCTCGCTCTGTTCAAAAGCCACGTTATAATTACGGTTTTTAACCTCGTGAGCACAATCACGTTGTTGATAGCCGTGCGCAAACGTTAAACCATAAAAGACGCCGTAGAACTTGCAAGCCTTGTGGCTCTCTATTAATTATTCTCTCGTTTCAAATTTCCGCCACACTGTCAGATTCTCGCAATCACGACGGTCAATGGAGGCTTCTACACATCCGCATCAGTCAACATGCTGTCGCTACGCAACGTCCATTCCAACAGCGCTTAGCGTCGCGAACTGTACGCGTAGAACTAAGAGTGTCTTCTCCGCCACTTCTTTCTCATTGCCAAGATCCTCACGTGCCTATCTGAACGCGTAGCGTAAAAGAAAAAAAAAAAAACTCTGGACATATGGCGAAGACTCGCGAATCACAGCCCGTAAAAGATCCTCCATAACGTTGAAGGCGTAACAAGAGCGTGAGAGGCTATCTGTACACATATCCCACTTGCGAAACAGGTCGGTCATATCTACAGCTAAAAATAAAAAATAACAAAGAAATAGCGACTGTAATAAGGCATAGTAGCGACACCAGGCTTCAACACAATCACCCGCCAACACAAAGGCTCGGCGTCACGAACGCTTCGACCCCGCCTCGAACACGGTCGAGCCCATTTTCTCAAATATTCTCGTACTTCGACTGTCGCTGTGCACCGCATTTTCCTGACAATCTTTTTTTTTTACTCTCACCTGCATTTTTTTTTCTTTTTTTATGGGGGATGACCTTTAGTCCTTTTGATTTCTTCCAACGTTTAAAAGCAACGATTCCGTACGTGCTCGCTCCGCCGCCAGATTTGCCCGTGCCCTTACATCTGCTGCTGTTTGTTTCCTTTTTTTTACTTTTTCCTTGATACCCGCGCTGTTTTACGAGGAAAGCAGCTTGGTATATACGCCGCTGGGGCACGTCTGGTTATCACCGGTCTCGCCGTGCTGGTTTGCGCGCCTGTTTCAACATCAGGCGTTTCTTGTGTACAGGCAATGCGAGTTCGCCAGGAATGGATTCCTCCAGCTGCTGTGTGGAGGCGCCGAGAAGCATCAAATTTAAAAATATGCAAAAAAAAACGAAACCCAACTGGACGAGAAGAGACTGACTGAGCAAAGACGGGCCAAAACGAGCCGTGGCATCCGTCAGACTGGAGAAAAGACTTCCTCGTGTCAATCACCATTTGTGCATTTGTGCGATAGATGACTGAAATGGGAACGAAAAATGAAGTTAACAAAACAAAAACTTGATTATAGTTCGGGCCTTGCGCCTACAGAGCTCTGTGCCCTCCTCCACAAGTGCAGCCATTGACGGCGCTGGCTTGACCATTTGTGGCTGCCAGGTCCAGAAATCCTGGGGCAAGCCCTTTTAGTTTGCGCGACTGCCACAACAAGCCGCGTGGCGCTGGGAATCCAAATTTATGGCGGGAATTTTGAATATTGGGCACATTCCTCGGATTTCACAAGCCCGCCAGAACTAGCCGGTGCGACCGCAGTAACCATTATAGGAGTCATATTTTGAAGCGCGGTGGCGCAGTTGCAGGTCAACACCTTCGACATGTCCGCCCAGAATCTCACTGAACTATTGCATTACGAAATTAGTGCCAGTTTGTAGCAACGCTGTTGTTGCTCATGTCGCCCTAACTGCAAGCTAACTATTGCATCAACACAGGTGCCCTTTGCGTAAGCTTCTACGACCTGCATGCCAGGTGAAAGGAGCAGCAGCACCGTCTGCTCGGGTCGGTGCAAACAGCATCAGCGCACGGGTTCGAATCCCACTCCCACTAAAAGGTGTGGGTTCGAATAACACTCAGATCTGTACCATTCCGCGTGTGTTTTATTTTCTCTAGTTTTCTTACACTTCGGACAAATTGATGGAGGTACAAATTCTCCGGGTGAAGACGACGTTAAAAGCATTCCTGCATTAAAGGGCGCCTGAAGAGGTTTCAGAATTCGATTATAAAGCGGTCGCATGTGTTAAACTTGCAGGTAAAGCCTGCGAAGACTTTCTGTCCTAGAATCTGAATGGTGACGTAATCGCCGGATAGGGCCGCGTCGGCGTTCAGACTGCTCTGCAGTGCAGAGCGGCGGCGCAGAGGCCGCAGTGATGACGTCACGTTCGGGGCCTCTACGCTTTCAGCGAAGAAATGGTTGCTTCAAGGAAGAAAAACAACTCCAACAGCAGATGAAGCCCTCGAATCGTTGTTTGGCGGCATTGGGTGACACACGGCATAGTGGGCAAAAGCAGCGGACATCGAAATTTCGGCCAGTATGACGTCATCACGAGTTTGCCCGTAATTCTTCAAAGCACTGACGAGAACCTTGAAAATCGTCTCTGTTTGAATACTTGATTATGTCACCACTTTAAATGCTCCCGCAAAACTACTCGGCATGCTTTACTTAGAAGCTTCATACATTCGAATTCTTGAATCATCTCGAATTCCCAAAAAACCATTTCAGCTTCCCTTTAATATCCACATCGAGTAACGTGATATTCGCTCTGATGGCTGACAGATGGGCGCTCGTTGGCTTATCCATTACTGAACACGGTGAAATGCGCGACTTCAGTACCCGCCGCGACGGATGCTGACGACTAATCAGGACACAGCGGGGAAGACAGAAACGTGCTCCAAAACAAACTGTTTATTTTGGGGAACTTGTTCGTTCAAGATCCCTGCTCTACACATTGCAACTCGGGAACGACCAGAGCCGGTTGTGTAAGAACATGCGAACAAAACTTACAATAGCGACCCCGTTGCCTCGTGAAGTACGTTCGAGAATATCTCTTATGCACGAAAAAAAAAAAACTCGCGCAGACCGCGGCACATCTCTTCTTAGAACGCTGGGCAAAACAACTACCTTTACCATACGGTTCGGACTCTCGAAAGTTCGAAAGTCGAACCCGCAGCTATCGAACTTGAAGGGTGTCGCGAAATTGTTCTATGTATCGAGAATTTGATGTCTAAAGATCGGCAATAATGGAACTTTCCTGTAACCTCGACCTAAGAATACATTGCCACCCTCGCTAGGGATGGGCTTCTTAGAGCGCACCGCTCGGTAAGCTCTGTTCTAGCCATAACCTCAATCGCATTGAAACCCCAGCGGACGGGCCTTTGGGACTAGCCACTACCTACGATAATATGTCTAATCCTGTTACCAGCAAACTACAAATGATCAATCGCAGATTAAAATTTATCTCCAGTTGGGTACCGCAACGACTTCGGCCGGCGAGGGCCGCCGCCAGGCTTTAGTTAGATTGGCTTCTCCGCATGACAGCAATGTGGAGTGGAAATGAGCACTAGAAACCGAAGGCCCCCCTCAAAAGCGCACCCCACATTCACCTTGTCGCACGGTTTCACTGTGTTAGCGTTGCCAGCAGATTCCTAAGACCGTATGGACGACCCGTTTCCGCGTGCGAAAAGTTATCTAACAGAACCGTTAGGGAGAAGCGCCACTTGCAGGGGCGTGGCGCGCGGCTCGATATATCAAACGACCGGCAAAATTGTAGTTCGATATACTGCTCGACACACGATTTTCGGTGTGATAATCCGTGTGTTCGATATAACCAGTAATTTTAACTATCTTAGTTCGATATATCGGAGCTCGACTGCATACCAAGCGCGTCAAAAACGCGCAGGAAAGCGTCATTCACTTCTAGCAAAAGCGGACACCGCGCAATATTTCTTGCAGACAGTTAATTTTTGCAACCATGGAACAATCCTCCTTGAAGCATTAACGACTCGCACATCAGGTCAATCGCTACAAACAAGCTACGGGCCACCGCACCCTGGCGAGTCTATGCTCGCACAGAAAACAAAAATAGCGACAAAAAAGAGCGCCCCATTAAGGTTCGAACGCGACGCGGCGGCTGCGTTTTTATGGAGGAAAAACGCTAAGGCACCCGTGTGCTGTGCGATGTCAGTGCACGTTAAAAATCCCCCAGGCGGTCGAAATTATTCCGGAGCCCTCCACTACGGCACCTCAGTCTTCCTTTCTTTCACTCCCTCCTTATCCCTTCCTTTACGGCGCGGTTCAGGTGTCCAACGATATATGAGACAGATACTGCGCCATTTCCTTCCCCCAAACCATTATTATTATTATTATTATTATTATTATTATTATTATTATTATTATTATTATTATTAAGGTGCGGGTTTTGCTTTTGTTTTCGAAGTCAAGTCGTACATCTCGCACATGATCTCGTACACTCAAGGAAATGTGAACGGCAGTGCGGTACTCTGAAACAACAAAGAGGAGACTGACGAAAAAGGCAACCCGTCAACCCGGTGCGGGAAAGCATCCCTAAAACTTAAAGCGAGAAGAGGATACGCCCACACTGATGCGCGCACACAGGCGTTTCTCCAAAGCAACGCCCTTACACGATCAAACCGCTCAGCCAATTTCGACTGGAAAAATAAATCTGCCAATTTCTTACGGGAAACAGTTAATCTTGGGAAAAGGGGTGTTGTATACCGGGCGCCTGAGCAAGCGCTAAAGTAACGGGAGACAAAAACAACGAAAGGGTTACGGCGCGGATCGAACTTCTTTACCAAACCCCCACGCGCGAGTGATATAAGAAGATCGCGGGAAAAGGAAGAGGTTAGATGGGATGGAAAGGTTTGGGGGGGGGGGGGGGGGAGTAGGCGTGGTGGCGTGAGACTGGCAAAAATTCAGGCGCCTAATCCGAATTTTCTCGCCTCCCGTAGTGTTTATTCGTTTCCACTGTGACGGCCACAGTTTGTTCCTCGCCCGCCAACTTGTTCCTCCCTGGCAACGCCTGCCGCATATGCACGTTCGGGACGACTGGTCCCTTCTTTCCCTACGGGCACACTCTACTTCCCTAGCTGCGACCACGTACTCTCCCGTGGCCAGACGGCGGGTGTGAGTGAAGAAGTTTCTATTCCTTCTTCTCGCGAAAACGCAAGAAGGATATAAAAAGGAAAAGAGAAAGGACTGTAGGAAATCTAGAGGAAGACAAAAACTTCCCTAAATGGGGAAGGAATAAAATTAAGGAGTGAGCGGCAATGCGAAAGCGGACGGAGAGAACGAGAAAACAAAACAAAGAAAGGCTTGGGTACGGCAAGAGGTCTTCGAATTTTTTCCTCCGCTCTTATTATTCCGTCGATCGAAACGAACTAAGCACGCTCGGCGACAGGACTCCCTTCTTCCCTAGAGAGCTTAAAAAAAAGCAAAGACGAAAAATAAGCGCTAGGAAAGTGGCGATGGCGGGAGGGAGGAAGTATGCGAAGGCCAGAATGAGAAGTAAAAATAGAGGAAGCTAAGCAAATAATAAAGGAGGGCGAAATTAAAGGAAGTACGGGAAATGATGAAAGGAGAGGAGGAGAAGCGCGGAGAAATAGGGGGCGCCACGGTACTGCAGTTGTGACGTCACCTGGTCACGTGGTCGCCATCATTTTAATTGCCCAGATTGACGCAGCCGAGGCGGCGCTCGCTGCGCGTTCGACAAGGAGGAAAGGAAAAAGGGAAAAAAAGATGCGTAGAGAAAAAAAGGCGGCGTGGGCAACGCGGCGCACACGAGCCGCTACTGCCGCTGACGAAAGCAAGGACAAAATAGGGATAGAGGCCGGCCTCTTGTTTCTCCTCGCTAGTTTCTCTGAGCGCCTCAACTTTTTCCTTACGAAAATTCTAGGAGTATCGTCCAGCCCACGCCTCGCCTTTTTAGGGACCTTTTTTTGTGCAGTTCCCTTCTGAAGAGCGATGGATGCAGTGGACAAGGAAGGCTGGGGAACAGGCCTCGGCTCGAGCAAGGGTTGCCGCGGCTGTCCGAAAATCCCGGCGACGGTACAGGAAGCGACGGGGGAAGAACGGAAACGAAGAGGGAGAGCGGGAAAAGAAAACGGCAGAGGGGAGCTGGGTTCTAGAAAAAAGGGGAGGCAGCGTTAGGGGAAGGCGACGCACAGATACACTGGCAGGCAGGCGGACGGACGGGCGGCGGCGACGAGCAGCGTTCGATGAAGCAACAAAGAAGGCTAGCGCTCATTAAAAGGACGAAAATGCGAGGCGGACAAAAAATAGAAGTTGGGGATAAGAAAGAAAAAAAGGGAAGCGAAGAGGGAAGGAGACGTTTTAAAAAATGCAGCGACGTTCTGCCTCTACGATGAGAAGATGGCGTCGTTGCTCGCAAAGGAGAGTGCGTGAGGACCAAAAAAATGTTTAAAAAGTGCGCGGGTGGAAAGCGGGATTGCCGGGCATAAAAAAATTAGGCGACGCCCAGGGAGGACGCGGCGATACAGAAAAAGGAAAAAAAAGGTAAGACGACGAAGAGCGCGTGGGGATGAAGGGAAGGGGGCTCTGGAAATAAAGAAACACTAAATGGAGTGCCAGCCTGGTTAAAAAACGGGAAAGGAGGTTTTTGGAAGCCGCCCGCACGTGGCGGGTGAGGAGGTCGTATAGTTGGGGAGAGTAGGGAGAAAAAGGGAGTTATACCTCTCGTCGTCGAACACTTTTTTCTCTCTCGCAGGTTGATGGTTCTTTTTGCTTCCATCTTGTATTGTTTCGTTCTCCCCTATTTTGGTTTTTGTCAAGGCGGTTGCTTCTGCTGCGCCTCCGGGATGCAGGGCGTTATAGCGGGCGCGGCGTGGAGGTGGCGGTGAGTATGGAAGGGGAGAGGAGGGTGGAGTTGGCGCTCCGGGGGAGAGGAGGCAAAATGAGGAAAGCCCGAAGACACAACATGGCCGGTTTGATGAGGCCCTTCGCCCCCGCCGCGGCCACCACCGCCGCCGCCATCAGCTCTCGCTCTCTCCGCTAGCTTTTAATACGTCCGCCATATTGCATCTTACGCCGAGTTCGCGTGATGGCAGGCCACTGGGCGTCGCTCTTCCCTCTTGCTTGGAGAGCTGCAGGCATAGGGAGTGCCCGGTAGTTGTAGGTTTTAGCTAGACGGCACAATCGTGTCGGTTGGAATCTTCATAGACGGTGGGCGCACCCTAATATGTGTGGGAATTTCAGTTCCAACAGAGCCCAATCGCCGCCGCACGGATGTTTGGGATGCCCTACGACCCTAAATGCATGCGTTTTCTTTATGAGAATG
>NC_135506.1:68429577-68499577 GCF_052857255.1 Amblyomma americanum | reverse complement strand
TACCTATGCAGCAGCGACTGATCCCAACAAATTCCCACCGGTTGTATCTCCCCCAAGCGAAGCTGTTCTCCCAAGCCCCGGCGAGGACGTACAGTCCAAGGCCTTGGCAAAAGCTCAAGAGGTCGCCGACAGACTTCAACTGCCGCAGCCTGGAACAGCAGCGGAAGGCATCCATTAAGAATACGAGATAGCTGACAATAGTGTTTTCATTCATTCATTCCTTCTCAAATACACACACCACTCACAAATTTCACTGGCGTCCCCGTTGAAATGTTCGTTACACGTGGACAGTTCTGTGAATATGTAAGTACATGCGCCCGGCGTTCGTACGATAACGCGAGCGTACTCATGCGAATAAGTGCGTGTGTAAGCATAAATACACGTGCTGGGCAAAACACCCTAAACTTCGAACAGAGCTGAACACCTGGGTGGCGGCGTTAATAAAAAAAAATGACAGATACACATGCGAAAGCACCGTGCCCCACTGCTGCATGCACAAATGCAATCCCCGCCTGCTGGCCATAGACATTCATGTTGTTGTTGCCTTCGTGACATGGCACATTCGTGACATTCATGTATTCCATTGAGCTTATCCTCTTCCTCGTGTGCCACTTCTTTCTCTTCTTCCAATCTCATTTGGACAACTTGGACAACATTGAAAACCTACACTTGTTCTTACGCATGCAGTGATTAAAAGGCTATAAAATCGTGGGTGGTCTTCAGGTAACCCCTGCAGTGCCGACGCGAGAGTATTGTCGCAAAAACCTGGCGTCGAAGCCCTGCAATGCATTTTTTAAGCGAAATTTATTGCCCCAGGGCATCAATGATGGGTGAAGGTGTGATGAATGATCTAAATGAATGGAAAAAGGTCGGCTGATTTGATGAAGTCCAGTAGAGAACGATGGTACGGTCCCCGCGTCCAGGCAATGTATGAAGAAGGGTTGCTTGGTGAAAGACCTGCTACCAACGGGTGCCGGATCCTTGTAGGCTTGAGAGCTGGGCAGTCCCATAGTAAGTGATGAATGTCGGCCTCAATGGCTATAATATCGTGGGTGGTCTTCAGGTAAACTCTGCAGTGCCGACGCGAGAGTATTGTCACAAAAACCTGGCGTCCAAGCCCTGCAATGCATTTCTTCACTACAAACGTCATTAGGAGCCAAGTAAATGACCCCAAGCTACACCATATCACACCAAGGCCACAGAATAAGCCGTAAGTAGAGGTAAGTGCTGTCGGCTATACTCTAAACATAAAGGGGTAAAAAAGAAATCCTCTAGCGCACCTCCTTTTATAAAAATGAGTACACTAGAGGCAAGTGCCATACTCCCTTTTTACACTCGTATTGGCGTATTGGTGTTTAGACTGTAGGTGGCTTGGGCAAGACAAGTGACCGGCGCCTCGAAAGCAACGGAATTAGTTAGACAGGAAAGCTACAGCTGCCTTTCAAAACTTCCCGCCGTTCCATCCTTCCTCGTGCATTTCGCACAGCAGCCAACAGAGGGTGCAAAATCACCGGAAACTAAGTGCGGAGTGGGAAGGAGGTGCACAGGAGATGGATCGACCGAAGCCTACCACTAGCACAACTCGCTTATAAAACGCGCGTTGAAAGCGTGGGCATGAAATCCCAGGGAATGCGAAGCGGCAGCTGATTACACACCCACGTCAGCGCGAACGGCCACACTACGCATTTTTGACAGTTGCGCTTCTCCCGTCCCCCGAAGAAAAAAAATTAATAAATAAAATCAGAAATCCCATGGCGTCAAACGCTGCATCGAGCTAGGTTGCGCGTATGCGAACCGGAAGCCAGCTAAAACGTCGGGGACGCCGACGCACGCGCCGCCGCTGCCGCCAGGCAGTAAAAGTTGCGGGCGGAAGTCGCCACTTCCGGAAGGAAGGCAGAGCAAGCTGCACAGCCAACGGACGCGTTGAGAATCCACGCCTGCACAGACACACACACACAGACACCGCTCTCCTCTCAACACAGCCAAGGGCGCGTATACGAAAAAGTGTGACCCAGTCCACCGACACAAGCCTCCTCCAACGCCGACCTTGGCCCACTAAACTCAAGACGTCGTCATCCACTCTCAACGGACTTCCCCCGTCCGGCGCGATTTCACTTTCAATCCGGACAGGCAGGCAGGGTCTAGGTGCGCCGGGCTGAGCATCTGGCGCATATGGGCCCGTCTATAGCCTCTCGCTTCTTCTTCCAACGGCTCTCGGGGGCAGCCTGCTACAGGAGCGGGAGGGGAGGTTGTGCGCTTAGCTGAAGGAGGCAACCAGATGCTGAGAGATTTGTAGCGGCGCCACAAGTGCCCGTAAACAAGGCGCTCACTAAAACACCCCCCTCCCCACCCCTCGCTCCCCTTTCCCTCTTCCTCTATACAGCGCACCCTCACCCCTGACTCCCACCGTCCATGCGAACCGTCTTGAGGAGGGCTTTCCTTCCGTGTGCTAGGGCCGCAACCTTCACCGCCGCTCCCACGTGCGTCGAGACAAAATCAATAACCGCGTACACAGAGGATGCCGGCGAGATTGGATCCGACCGTGGCGCTGTTTTTACCTTACTTCGTTTTGTTTGCTGCTGTTGATTCGGTTCATGTTTTGTTGTGGTGTTTACGCCTGTCCAAAAATAAGGAGAAAGAAAATGCGAGGTCGTAAATGTATCGGGCTGTGTGAGCATAACAGCTTATTTACGTGTTTTTCCTCCGCTCGGTCGACAGCCACCTTTTTACCACAGGTAGCGTCCTTATACTTGCCCTGAAAAGTTCCCAGGACTTTTACTTAGCACCGCCCAAACCATAAAGTACTGAAAAAAGGCAAAAAAAAAGAAAGTTTGGTAGAAGGAAAGATTAGAGGACAGCTATATGCAAAGCTAGAGGCAAGGGAAGGAAGAAGCAGTGGAATACCAAAGAAACTAAGAAACGTCCACTGTCCTTTTTTTTTTCCTTTTTTGAATTCCGTCTGCTTTTTTCCCTACTTTCAGTTGCACTTTCCCCAACCTCGGATTCATTGATTTTTTTAGTCCTATCTGTTCCCGCATACATGCATCACTGTCCAACAATGTGAACAACAAAAAAAGACGTAAAACGTGAAAACGCAAAAAGAAAAATCCGACGCACCTGAATCGCGTCTACCGACCTTGCATGTCATTCCGACGGCGCCTACAATACCAGTCCCCCCAAAAAAAACTGAATACCGTCACACAAACGACGTTCCCTAAGCTCGCAACAGGGCCGCGCAGCGGCAGACGCAAGAAGCGACAACAAGCAAACAACCCGGAACTCACTATCATCGCTCCGCACCCCGCATTCTCATCGCCGTTGCCCTACTTTCCGACGCACCGGCAGACAGCCACTGAATTGTTGGGCGACCCGAATTCACACGGGGTCACTCTCCCCCTCTCCCGCAACTACCACCACCACCAACAACAGCACCACCAGCACCAACCACCCCAGCGCCAGGTTGTGTTTACTAAAGCGTGAGTGGGAACCCCTTTCCGAAGCGAACAACAAATAACGATGAATAACGCCGCCGGGCGGCGCGCAGGTCAACAGCGCACAAAGCTCGCACCGAGGGAACGACGGGCAATCACAGCCACCACCACGCAACCAGCCCATTGGGCGGTATACAGTGTGACAGGTCTTCGCAGCTAGAGATCGCGCCGGCGACAATAACAGCCTAGACATGCGGCAGACAGTGAAAGCGGCAGAAAAAAACGGGAGTCTGAAAAAAAAAAAGAGTCGGGTGAGCGTTGAATGGGGTGCAAGCAGCGGCGGCTGTGAGCTACGTACCGACGCATAAATAAGGAAACCGGTGGGGCAGGTCGCTCCCTACTGTGCGGTGCTACGGTGCAAGGGGGGGAGGGGGGTGTGAGAGGGCGACGAAGGAAGAGGGAGCCTAACCCTAAATATCAACAATCAACAAGGCCGCCGGTCGCATTCCCCCGCCTTTTATTCCGCACGGGCGACGCAGCCACCCCACAAAACAGCTCGTTTTATTTTTTTTCTAACCCAGGTTCTTTCGTTACTCCGTTTATTTGTTGTTGTTATTTGGTTGTCGTATCCTCAGTAACGTTAGAAGCGAGCACGCCTAACTAAGCGAGCGAGCGGCATTCATATTCAGCGCGGGTGTTGCTGTCCAGCCGAAACGATACGACCCCCCCCCCCCCCCCCCCTCTCTCCAGTCCTTCCTCTCCCTCTCGTTGAGAGCAGCGCTGCTCGCTCGATTTGCATGCCTTGTTTTGTTGCACGTGCGTGAGCCTCTTAACCCGTCATTAATTGGGATGCAAACGGGTGGGGAGGTGTTGGGTTCACTCGACACGCGACGCGGTGATTGTTGCCTCGTTGTGACTCCTCGTGTTTCTTTTTTGTTGTGTGTGTATGTGTTTGTGTATGCAAGCGAAGGCCCTGACCCCACGATTGTTTCCTTTCATCTTGTTTACTTTTTAGGCGGAGGAGGCTTATTCGCAGGTCTGCCAGGGCTTTCGTCGCGTTCAGCGATGCTCGACCCCAGTAATTAGGAAGCGAGTACTTATTCCTGCGGCCTTTTATGAAGGTCGTTCGTTTCGACACGGTTAAGCAACGATTAAACTGTGGCTCGCTGACGGCGATGCGCTCGAAGAAGCTTAGTGTATAGACACCACTTCGCGTTAAACACCCCCACTTAGTTAGTCAGTCAATCAATCAATCAATCAATCAATCAATCAACCAATTAATCAATCAATCAATGACTCTTTCAGTCAAAAATAACAGAGTGTAGTAAAGAATTGGAAAAGGGCCAGGTAAACAGTTAAATGATCTGTCCTCAAGTGACAATAAATAAATAAATAAATAAAAAAATAAATATTTCACTTCATCAATCATTGACTCTTTCAGTCGCAAATACAAGATCATGGTAATGATAAAAAATTGAAAAAGGCCTGGTAAACAATTGAATGCTCTGGCCTCAAACGATCAAGGAAGCGAGCATGCGATGCGAGGTTTGAACCAAGCATTCGTAATGCGATTGGCTCCCTTTGAGTGAAGCGTGTTTGACCTTGTTTGAATACCATGACCCAACCTCTGTTCACTGAAATAAGTTGAACGTATGGCAGCGCTTAGAATATATGATGATGATGATCAGTTTTACTGGCTCAAAGGACCAAGGAAGCTTAGGCTAAAGAGCATCACGGCACCAGGTATTTTGTTTCCACAAGATCCATTTTCCAGCTATATATCACGCCTGAGAAACCCAGCTCCACGCCGGAGGAAAGCTTGCACCGACTCTATCACCGTTAGGTACCCGTCGTTTACAACATAGCAGTCATATGATAACAAAAGGCAAGAACTTAAGTTTACGCAGAAGGAAGTACAATCACATTATCAACTATAATCTAGTGGATGTACTAGATTCTGGGCGTGACGCCTCAAGTGCAGAAGTATGTTTGCTAGGTGTATTGAACAGACCGTGAATTGTAAAACTACTCACCTACATACTCATTCAATCACTGACTCAAACTCATTCACTCACTCACTCTTCACTCATTCACTTACTGACACTCATACTTACTCAAACTTATTTACTCACCCACGTGCTTAATGAATTAATAAATCAATGAGTAAATCAATGCGAGATGAAAATGTACATCCCGGAAGGGGCTCACATAAGTCACGTTAACGCTTCCAGTATATAAAGCGCTAACAGCTGTACGGTACATCATATACAGTGTTAACAGACTGCCATCACAACAGGGTGTGTTATTAATCTTCCTGTGTTTATTCACATTGACGAAAAATATCCGCTACAACTTCGACGCTCCAAGAACACCACTCATATTCAATGAAAGCAGAATCGCGTAGCCTCGTTGGACTGATAAATTATTCTCTGGTCATCGCAATTAAAGTTTGCCGAGGCTGATTATAAAGTTCAATCACAATATAAAGCCTTATAGCGAATGGTCCATAGCACAAGCTCGAGTTGAGGTTGCATCCTCACGAGCGAAAAGAAATGACCATGCAGCTTGAAAAAAGTCACCTATAACGAACAGCACTCGGCAACGCCGTAACTAGCGAAGTTTTCAACTCCCCCCCCCCCCCCCGCTTTTTTCCCCCCTGGTGACGCACCCACGCTGCAGATTTAAAGAATCCCCGAAACACGAAGACAGAATGTTTTCCAGACGGCGCTGTAAGGAAAACTTCGCTCCGGTCCGCATTTAACCCCTACTCCGCCCCTCGTCGCCGCCATCCAAGCCGGGCCCCAACTAAATTCGCCCCGAAATCGTAAAGCCTGCAAGCTCACATATTTTCTTCGGCAATTCAAATCCCCCTTTCGCGTTTTCCTCTCAAGTACTATAAAAGGTCACCGCGATCTCACCGAACAATTTTAGGGCTGCGCAACCCTCGCTTTCCAGGAACGGCGAGAAACAAGCTGGACAAAAAATTAAAGAGAACAGTAAAAAATGTAGAAAAGGCGAAGTGAATCGCAAATGTGGCGGGAAGGAGACGCCAAGGCACGCGGCTCCCAGCATCTGCGAGGAACCGGGTGACGGTTGTGTACGAGACGCAACAAATAAGAACAAAAAAAAACGAAGACGTTGCTAGCGCGGATGGCGAAGAAATAAAAAAAAAACGGGCATAGGGCAAGAGGGGAACTAAGGGTGGAAATGGCGGCAATTTTTAAAAGCCAAAGCGAACCCTACGCAGGCAGAGACGAGGGAAAGTTGCCGTCGCCCTGTTGCTTCCGGTGCCGGAGAGAATTCGATCCGGATTTCAAGGTTACGAAACGCGTATACGTTGGCGGCATTCTCCGACGCTTGCGCCCCCTATCCACTGCGCCCCCTCCCCCCTCCTGTTGCCCCTCACCCCACCTTTCTTCATTTAGCCGTCGTCCGTACACACACAGGCATCTCCCTTCCTTCGGCGCTTTCCTGGCAATCTCAGCGTACAATCGGCTATTCTTCCTCTTTCCTCCTCTCTCTCTATAACCTTATCCTTTTTATTAAACTTTAATTCCTCCCCGCTCACATCTGTGCTTTCTCCAGATTCGCTCCTTACACGCTGCGCCGGCGCATTCGGCTTCCACATAGAGGCACGTTTTCTTCGAGTCAGCTGTCTTCCGTTGGGGCCCCGGAAAGCGGCCCAGCGTCATCTTACTACCCCTCCCTCCCTGGCGAATCCTTCGTCTTCTTTCTTCTTATTTCACTCGCTTCCAGCGTGCGCTCTCCTGGCGTAGTATACGTAGTACTATACTACGCTCAAGGACTCGCGACGTAAACGCCGTGGGGGAGAATTTTTCATTCATGAGAAACGTCATTGTGGTGCGGTATACGCTAGCAGGGGGTGCGAGCAGGGTTCATTTATTTTACAGAGTAGCATCAAGTGGCCTTGCCTCAAGCCTCCTTCCTCCCTGTTCTGATAAATAACGCTGCTGTTCAAGGGCTACGCGGCGCTTTCATTAGGTCGACTCCACGGCTGGTTTGACTTTGAGCGGGATTTGACTCCGTGAGAAGTTATTTCACGAGAGCGAAATAACTAGAGGAATAAAAATGGGGTGGAAAGAATTTGGCAGGTTCTATCAGGTCATGAATGTCAGTTTACCGATATCCCCTCAAGAGAAAAGTGCACACCAGCTGTAGCTTACCTGTACGCACCAATACGGGACAGAAACGCGGAGGCTAGCGAAAGGGTGCAGCTTAAATTGAGGACAACGCAGCGAGCTATGGAAATAAAAATGATATATTTAACGTTAACGGACAGGAAGGAGGCCGAGTGGGTGAAAGAACATCATCATCAACATCAGCCTTACTAAGCTCACTGCAGGGCAAAGGCCTCTCCCATGTTTCTCCAATTAACCCTGTCCTTTGCCAGCTGCATCCACCCTTTGCCTGCAAACTTCTTAATCTCATCCGCCCACCTAACCTTCTGCCGACCCCTGCTACGCTTGACTTCTCTTGGAATCCACTCCGTTACAGTTAAGGACCAGTGGTTATCTTGCCTTCGCATTACATGCCCTGCCCAAGCCCATTTCTTCCTCTTGATTTCGACTAGGATGTCATTAACCCGCGTTTGTTCCCTCACCCGCTTCAGGTCTCTTAACGTTACACCTATCATTTTTCTTTCCATGGCTCGCTGCGTTGTCCTTAACTTAAGCTGAACTCTTTTCGTTAGCCTCCACATTCCTGCCCCGTAGAAGAGTACTGGTAATATACAGCTGTTGTACATTTTCCTCTTGAGAGAAATCGGTAAACTTCCATTCATGATCTGAGTGAACCTGCCATATGCGCTCCACCCCATTCTTATCCGTCTAGTTATTTCCCTCTCATGATCCGGATCAGCTGTCACTACCTGCCCTAAGTAGACGTATTCCTCTACCACTTCCAGCACCTCGCTGCCAATTGTGAACTGCTGTTCCCTTGCTAGACTGTTGAACATTACCTTGGTTTTCTGCATGTCAATTTTTAGACCCAGCGTTCTGCTCTGCCTGTCTAAGTGATTGATCATGATTTGCAGTTTACCTCCTGAGTGACTCAGCAAGGCAATGTCATCAGCGAATCGCAGATTATTTAGGTATTCTCCATTTACTCTAATTCCCAACTGTTGCCAATTTAGGCCTCGGAATACCTCCTGTAAACAGGCGGTGAATACCGTTGGCGAGATCGTGTCTCCTTGCCAGACACCCTTCTTTATTGGAATTTTATTGCTGACTTTATGCAGGACTATAGTAGCTGTGCAGTTGCTATATATATCTTACAGTATTTTGACACAAGGCTCTTCTACACCCTGATTACGCAATGCCTGTATGACTGCTGAGATTTCCACTGAGTCGAATGCTTTCTCGTAATCAATGAAAGCGATATATAGAGGTTGGTTATATTCTGCGCATTTCTCTATCACCTGATTGATAGTGTGAATATAATATATTGTGGAATATCCTTTACGAAAGCCACCCTGATCATTTGGTTGATTAAAGTCTAAGGTTGCCCTGACTCTATTAACGACTACCTTAGTAAATACCTTGTAGACAACGGATAGTAAGCTGATCGGTCTGTAATTTTTGAAGTCTTTGGCGTCTCCCTTCTCATGAATTAAGATAATGTTTGCATTCTTCCAAGCTTCTGGTACGGTCGAGGTCATAAGGCATTGCGTATACAGGGTGGCTAGTTTTTCTAGCACGGTCTCCCCCCTTCCCCCATCCTTCAACAGATCTGCTGTTGCCTGATCCTCCCCAGCTGCTTTTCCCCTTTCCTCGCAGCGGTGGTGTAGAGGTAGAGCGTCTGCCTCGCGTGCAAGAGGACCGGGGTTCAAATCCTGGTGCCGCACAATTCTCCACCGGGTTTGAAAAAAAAGCCGCGTGTCGATTGAATTGTATAACCAGGCCTGGGGTGCGGCCTGATCTCGGTGACCAGAACCGACAACGCGCTCCCTCACCAGAACCGGATCTGGCCACCCTGGTGCAGTACTTGGCCCAAACCTTCTATGAACAAACCAATTAACCCTCGGCCCTAGTCCCCAGCGGCTGCGAAGCAACTGACCAAGGCGGCGGCCAGACGTGTGGCGCAGCAGAGGGTGCTAAGAATCTCTGGCTCCGGACAGGCCGCCATTGGAATCTGAACCTGGCAACGTTTAACGCTAGCACCTTATCTAGTGAGGCTAGCCTAACAGTGCTGTTTGAGGAACTAGCGGGAATTAAATGGGATATCATAGGGCTTAGTGAAGTGAGGAGGACAGGTGATGCGTATACAGCACTAAAGGACGGACACATACTGTGCTATCACGGATTAGCGGATAGACGAGAACTAGGTGTGGGATTCATCATTAATCAGGATATAGCTGGCAACGTAGAGGAGCCCTATAGTATTAACGAGATGGTAGCAGTTATTGCAATTAGGCTGAATAGGAGGTACAAGCTGAAAGTGGTGCAGGCCTACGCGCCTACATTCAGCCATGATGACCAGGACGTTGAAAGACTCAATGAAGACGTGGAATCGGCAATGAATAAAGTAAAATCACAGTACACTGTACTGATGGGCGACTTCAATGCGAAATTGAGCAAGAAGCAGGCTGACGACCACGCGGTAGGTGACTATGGGATAGGCTCTAGAAATAGCAGGGGAGAGTTATTAGTCGAATTCGCGGATAGAAATAATTTACGGATCATGAATACCTTCTTCCGCAAACGAGAGAACAGGAAGTGGACCTAGAAGAGCCCCAGTGATGAGTCTAAAAATGAAATCGACTTCATACTATGCGCTCAACCTGGCATCGTTCAGGATGTGGTCGTCCTCGGAAAGGTGCGCTGTAGCGACCACAGAATGGTAAGGTCTCGAATTAGCTTAGACTTGAAGAGGGAACGGAAGAAGCTAGTGAAGAGGAAGTCCATTAACGAGTTAGCAGTAATAGGGAAAGTACAGGAATTCAGGATATCCCAGCAAAACAGACATTCGGCTTTAACTGAGGAAGACGATTTTGATGTTCATACAATGAACGATAATCTGACAGCCATCATTACGGAGTGCTCAGTAGAAGTAGGCGACAGAAGAGTTCGACAGGATACCGGAAAGCTATCTCAGGTGACGAAAGATCTGATTGAGAAACGCCAAAGCATGAGGGCGTCTAACCCTACCGACAGAATAGAACTGACAGAGCTATCGAAGTTAATAAATAAGTGCAAGGTAGCCGACATAAGGAAGTTTAATATGGAGAAAATCGTGCATGCTGTAAAGAACGCAGGTAGACTAAAAGCGGTGAAGAGGAAGCTAGGCATAGGTAAAAACCAGATGTATGCGCTAAGAGACAAGGAGGTTAATGCCAATAGCAATATGGATTAGATAGTTAACGTAGCCGAAGAGTTCTACACAAATCTGTACAGTAGCCAATGTTATCACAGCGTTAATGAGAGAGACAGTAGCGCAAAGCAGTGCGTCATCCCGACAGTAACAAAAGAGGAAGTAAAGACAGCCTTAGGTGAGAGAACAAACTCGGGTTGACGACATCCTAGTCGAAATCAAGAGGAAGAAATGGGCTTGGGAAGGGCATGTAATGCGAAGTCAAGATAACTGATGGTCGTTAAGGGTAGAGGACTGGATACCAATTAAGAGAACGCAAGCGTAGCAGGGGGCGGCACAGAGTTAGGTGGGCTGGTGAGATTAAGAAGTTTGCAGGCATAGGGTGGGCGCAGCTAGCAAAGAACAGGCTTAATTTGAGAGACATGGAAGAGGCCTTTGTCCTGCAGTGGGTTTAGTCAGGTTGATGATGATGCTACTTGTTCCATATTTTTGTTCTCACTGCACTTCTTGAGAACAAAGTGCAAGCTATTTTCACGATCCTTTCAGAGCTAGAAAAGAAAAAAGAAGCCAACACGTGTTAATATCGGAGCATGTTTTTAATTATAGCATTAGCTGTTGTAGCCTGCACCACCCTAACAGCATCAGCTGTATGCGTAAGAGGTGTGTCGTGGACTGTGACAGGAGAATTAGCCCTGGAACCAAGATGCGAATTTTTAATGTCATAATGTCAAATAGATGACGTGATGGACGAGAACGGCTTATGCGACTTTGCAATGTGATGAGGTCATTCCATGCGAGCAGGTACGCAAGAGGGGGTGTTTGGCTAAAGCATCTGACTCTACAAGATCACTAGAGCCTCTAAGGGGGATTGCAGCCAGATAGCACTGAATGGCAGCAATCTCTTACACTTCATTTTTATTAGTGCGAAAACACTCATACGCCCACCAACACCGACCGAGAATCTTGTCACCATACGTACCTACGTGCGATCTCGTGTCGTTGCTAGCAACCCAAGTCATACTACCCGAGCTTACCCGAGTCACTCGAGTGAGCTCGGAGGAGTGTCGCGCCAGTTGCCCGAGAGGTGGCTCTGGAAGAGCAACCTGGGTCGCACAATCCCTACGGGTGGCTGTGACAGGAACAGCCACCTGCCAGTACAGTGGCGCATCGCTTAGCCACTGCGCCGCTGTGCTGGAAGAAGTATGAGGACTCGCCGCCATCCATGAATGTTAAATAGACATCGACGAATTCTGCATGCAAGAGCACTAACTGAAATTGGTTTTTGGAGAAAGAAAATGGCGCAGTACCTCACATCTCGGCGGGCACCCGAACTACAGTGTACTAGTTCAGTGTACCCGAACCGCGCCGTAAGGGAAGGGATAAAGGAGGGAGTGAAAGAAGAAAGGAAGAAAGAGGTGCCGCAGTGGAGGACTCCGGAATAATTTCTACCGCATGGGGATCTTTAACGTGCACTGATATCGCACAGCACATAATTGGTTTTTGGGGAAAGGAAATGTCGCAGTATCTCTGTCATATATCGTTGGACACCAGAAGCGCGCCGTAAGGTAAGGAATAAAGGAGGGAGTGAAAGAAGAAAGGAAGAAAGAGGTGCCGTAGCGGAGGGCTCCGGAATAATTTCGACCACCTGGGGATCTTTACCGTGCACTGACATCGCACAGCATACGGCTGCCTCTGCGTTATATCACGCCATACCCTTAAGGCGAAGCTTAAGTGCCCTCTCCACTTGAAGAATGAACGCCTGCTTTCTCACATCTACTAGGTTTAATACTTCAAACCCCTACCATTTTTTTTCTACATGTGGCTGCCCAAATTTGCTGCTAATCCCTTCACCTTTCAGTTCCCTAGAATTCCTGCATACTTTTGCGTAAATGAGGAGCAGCCTGAGCCGTGTACGGCTGGGAAACACGACTCCGATCGAAGTGGCCTGTACATCGCCTGTCAAGTGGATCCTGACAGCCGAGCTTCGTCGCAATGCGATGACAGCTCGTGTAGGCGCGTGTCTTCTGCGTAGAACCGGCTCCGACTGGCAGCCATTGTTTCAGGCGTCCCCGGTGGCCGCAACTGTGTCAACTTAGACGACGAGTCTGCATAGTGGCCCCATGAAAAGGGAGAACGCCTGTGGACATGCTGTACACATTACATTGTATCTGCGTCAAGGCAGCTCTTGCCCTACCCCTACCGCTGAAGAGCGCTTTGAATACTCATGCCCGTTGCCGGGAGTACGGCACAAGAACGCCTTCAGTGAAATGTTGTCGGTTAAGAGTGGTACGTGATTGGTAACCGCACAAGAATAGCTACATATAATTAAATCCGCCAACAAGCCAGTAGCTTGTGCCAGCGCGAGTGGAGAATAATTATTAAGGCGAAAGCCTTTAGTGGCTCATACTCGCGGCCACGACCATGTCCGTCCGTCCAACCGTTACGCTCTTCAGAAACAACCAGCAACTTGATAAGGAAAAAAAAGCCTCTGTGGAGGATGGGATTCGAACCACCATCCTTCCCTTCCGCAGCCGAGCGTGCTAACGACTAAGCTACTTCCTGCCAACGAATATGCAGTTCTCCTTGTCTAGGACGCTGGAGAGTGTTGGCGGAAAGGCGTCGAATCAGCCGGATGCCTCCCAAACACCTTCCATTGTCTCCAGCATTTAAGATTCACGCTCGCGGCCACGACCATGTCCGTCCGTCCGTTACGCTCTTCAGAAACAACCAGCAACTCGATAAGGAAAAAAAATTTTCTGTGCACGATGGGATTCGAACCCCCATCCTTCCCTTCCGCAGCCCAGCGTGCTATCGACTAAGCTACTTCCTGCCAACGAATATGCAGTTCTACTTCTCTGGCACGCTGAAGAGTGTTGGCGGAAAGGCGTCGAATCAGCCGGATGCCTCCATAACACCTTCCATTGTCTCCAGCATTTAAGATTCACGAATAATTGCGTGCATAATCAACATCTTAACCACACCTCAGTGACACAGGCATCAACACCGCGCTAAATGCTTTCGCCTCGCCGCGCTTTAGGTGAACAAAGTGCCTCCCCCCTCCTAAATTTTTTTTGTTCAAGCAATCACAAACCGCACTTAAGTACGACAAGATATGGCTAATCTCGCGAACTGTTACTCGATATTAAAGATAAAAGAAGCTTCGTGTCACAAGCTTGATTTCTGACTGGTCGTCGTATTGGCAGTTGTCTCCTCGATTGTCATGATTGGCTATTGAAGGAGGTATACGTTCAACAACCACAGAATGGAGCCGCCGCGATGGCTCGGTGGTTATGCTGCTCAGCTGCTGACACTGAAGACGCGGGTTCGACTCCAGTCCCGGCGGTAGTATTTGGATATTTGGATGGAGGTGAAATGCTAGAGGCCCAAATGTACTACTCGACGTCAGTGCCCGTTAAATAACCCCTGGTTGTCGAAATTATCCAGAGCCCTCCACTACGGCGCCCCTCATAGAAAATGAAAATTATCTTTTAGAGAAAGGAAATGGCGCAGTATCTGTCTCATATATCGTTGGACACCTGAACCACGCCGTAAAGGAAGGGATAAAGGAGAGAGTGAGAGAAGAAAGGGAGAAAGAGGTGCCGTAGTGGAGGGCTCCGGAATAATTTCGACCACCTGGGAATTTTTAGCGTGCACTAGCATCGCACAGCACACGGGCGCCTATGCGTTTCGCCTCCATCGAAACGCAGCCGCCGCGGTCGGGTTCAAACCCGGGAACTGCGGCTCAGTAGCCGAGCGCGCTAACCACTGATCCACCGCGGCGGTAACGTCCCTCATAGCCTGAGTGATTTTGGGACGATAAAGGCCGTAAAACCTAAGCTTAAGCCACGAACTTGACGGGTTTACGAAAACAGATTTAATGTTTGTCCTATTTTCAAGAAAGTGATGCGTGAATAATAATAATAATAATAATAATAATAATAATAATAATAATAATAATAATAATAATAATAATAATAATAATAATAATAATAATAATAATAATAATATTAATAATAATAATAATAATAATAATATGTTTTTCGGGAAAGGAAATGGCGCAGTATCTGTCTCATATATCGTTGGACAACTGAATCGCGCTATAAGGAAAGGGATAAAGGAGGGAGTGAAAAAAGAAAGGAAGAAGAGGTGCCGTAGTGGAGGGCTCCGGAATAATTTCGATCTTTAATGTGCACTGCCATCGCACAGCACACGGGCGCCTTAGCGTTTTTCCTCCATAAAAACGCAGCCGCGGTAGGGTTCGAACCCGGGAACTCCGGATCAGTAGTCGAGCGCCCTAACCACTGAGCCGTGATTTCAAACGCGAAATTGAGCAGATGCAGGCTTACGTCCCGGGGATACTTAAAGCTTGGCATCCCACTTGCTGTTTCTTGAATGTTTCTTTCGCCTTCAAGTGCTTACAACGCCACAACGTGCATTCAGGGTTAGTAAAAAGTTCCAGGCCGTAAGGTCTGCTTTTGAGCTTAGCACCTAGCAGAAAGTCAATAACGTCCCTACTGAAGTTGAAAAATTTCTGCAGGGTGAGGAGTTTCATCATTATCCCTGAGATCTTGGCAGCTTAGTAGGCGGCTTAAGTGCCCGACTATAACGTTCACAAGCAGATGTTGAGGCTTGGGAACTTATGACAAACCCTACGTGCATCGCGCCCTATTGCAGTGCTTGTACCTTACCGCCAACTAAGGCAAAAGTGACAATACAGTAAACATATGGTCCACACAGTAAACATACTCCAGCAATCAACGAGGCAGAAAACAGAAGAGGGAGGAGGGATTAAGCGCTGTGGGCGCAGCATAAGCCTTCGCGGCCCAGATGTGCCACACATAAGACGCCGATGAGAAATCGTTCGCCACTGCCATCTGTATCTCTCCACGAAAGCACCACCGCGCGTTGTTCTTTCTTGCAAGCACGCGACAGACACAAGAACCCACGAGGTGTTCAGTGATGACAGCGCCGTCTGTGAGTCCAAAAAGACACGAAAAACAACCTAGAAACGATGCACCGCGCCGAGAAGAGCAAGGTTCGATTCGTGAGAAACATCGCGAACGCGCGCGCCCGCAAGCAAATCGCGCCCTCGCACCAAAATCCCAGCGCACCGCGCAACGAGGCCCGCGGAAAAACCGCTTGAATATACAACAAGGTGAGGTGGAAGTGGAGCGGAGGATAGAAGATGTACTAAGAGAGGGTGCCGCTCGATGATAAATAATGCCTCCCTTCGTCCACAAAGGGAAATTTAATTTCACGAACAAGCCCAGAAATTTTAGAAGACAAAAAAAAAACAATGCAGACGCCGCGTCGATGGATGGAACAAAAGAAATGACACGCTGGAAGAAAGAAAGCGCAGGTCTCGTGCGTCGCCGTCGCTCGCGTTACGGACGAAATTCGTTGCAAGAAACCTGTCAGGGGCCATTAATCAAGCAGCGGAGGCGGCTGCAGCACAGCTCGAGTCCGGCGCGGGCGAGCGTCGGGCGTCTTTTTGCGTCGTGCTCGTGTCTTTCTTGTTTCCCCGCTCGAAAAATAATTAACGGCTCCTCCCGCTCCGCCTCAGACGACGAACGGAGAACGCACGATGGAAATTTAAAAAGAAAAAAGAAGAAAAGAGAAGAGACCGCGTTTATGCCTAACGGACGAACGAGGCCCACTCCGTCTGCGCGTCTTGTGTCATGCACTGGTGGGCCGACGACGGGCGCTGGTCTTTGGTTCGGCGCTAATTTGGGGCTCGGACGACTGTTTTGCTCGCTGGGGCAGAGAGCGTAATGAGTGGACGCCATGTGGCGGACGGCGATTCGAGCACGGAAGAAACGAATGCTTCGTTGAGTGTTGCTTGCTTTGTTTCCTGAGCTTCCAGACTGCGCAGTGAATATTCGGCTCAGAAAGGAAAGACCTACATAGAAAAGGGTTCGATACCTCGGCTTCTGATGCTAGAGCATTCACAGCGAGCCGAACGCTTGGGGGCAAGGTATGTTTTTGTTTTCTTGAGAGGGAACTCAAAGTCCGCAGAACATTTTTGAGTGACATCGGGCGCATATACGGTACAGCCTCTCGGGTCCACCTGAAACGCACAAGCAGACGCCTACAGTGAACGGTGTGAAACGCAATCTGCCGAGGGACATCTGTGTCACAGACGTGTCTATACGGCCATCCTGTCACGCTGTTGCTTAGATGAGTCTTTCTGACAAACCCAATAGACAGTTTATACAAAATGAAATTTCGATAGGAAGGAAATGTAGCATATAAGTCTATTGGGGGTCTATAGACGATTTTTATAACAGGAAGTCCCGCATTACTTAGCTCGGATCCACGGCACCTTGCAGAGCCCAGTAAGCAGGATGGTGTCTGGCCTCATGAAATTTGCCACGAGAAGCCTGAACTGTTCTCTCCTTAACCAGGACGCAAGGTTATCTGACGTGCTACAGCTGCTCACAAGGACACGCCGTCACATCGCGGGTGATGAAATGCGGTAAAACTTGCCGGGCTAGTAGACTCATTTTTGACACAAAGCATAGGTGCCGACCGAAGTGACAAAGATGGCGAAGAAACACGTAGTACACGCACTCAAACGCTTGTGTGTGTCGTACGTACTGTTCGTCCACTCGCTGTCCTTGTGCCTTTCGTGTAGCACAAGGCATGAAATACAAAGCAGAGGTGAACTCGACAACACGGCGTTCTCCAGAGGACCGCCCCAAAGCCAGAGCACACTGAACCGGCTTTTTTATGTGTCGCGTGTATAACATACAACCCGCTACATTTTGTTGAATAGAGATCAATTACAGCAGGCCAAGCCGGACGTTAATTATAACAGATTACATAATTGATCAATAAATATCCACACATATGCATGAACGAGGCGCACCAGTCTTGTACAGATAACCCAAACTCAAGAATGCTCCGTTACAGCTGTTATGGCATTTGTTAAAGGTAGATATCTCTAATGAATCAAATGCGACACCCTGTAGATCCTTTAACAAATCTGTAATGGAACCTTCGTCTAATAGATTGGAGAACAGGACCTGCACCGAGGCAGTCATGGAAGGCGATCCAGTGCCATAAGAAGTTATCTACCAGACACACTTTCATAAACTTTTCCCCTCTAGTGAGCATGGTTAAAGTCGTATCGTCATTTAAAGCCGTATGTTCATTTAAAGTCGTATCTTGAATTCATTTCCCTCCAGCCAACAGGCATGCTTCCGTCTGGTGATGTCACTTCCGGCCCTCCAGCCAATGGGCGAATTTTATGACCGACAAGGCATTTTGACCCCCCCCCCCCCCCCCCCACCCTTTCGGGGCTTCTAATGTTATCAAATTAGAAAAAAGAGGGAAAAGCACTATCTTTCCGAAGTACCTGTCTTCGCCCGGCCAGTGATCTCACACACGAAATCTAGGAGACAGATCTATGCAACAAGCTCTGCGCATGCTCAGCTTCAACAGTACTGAGGGCGATTATCAGTTGACAGCGAGTTGAGCGCGAAAGGTTCGCGTTCAAGAATCTACGCCGATACATAACACGCCCGCGCACTTCCGAGCCTCATGGTCAGGCAGGCTGTGTACCTACCCTCGATCCAAATCGCCCGCTGTTTACACGACCGAGAATCGCGAATGACGATGCTGAGCCACGCTTTTAAAGTTGCCGCTCGCTTCGTGCATCCATAATTTCAATTAGCAGCCCGTAAAGGCCGGACTGTTTCCCCCTCGAAACCCGAGTTCACCACAGGCGCGAGCGAGCAAAGAAAGGAAAAAGAGAAACAAAGAGACGCTGGGAAGAGCGAGTCGCGGAAACTTATTAACGAGGCAAAGACCCGCCGAAAACCTGCGGCCGCGGCAGAGTCGGCGGGGCAAGGCAGCTGGCGGCATCGAGACAACACCAACAACAAAAGGAAAGGAGAAAGAGAGAGCGCGGATGCACTTGAACAGCTGCCCCCTGAATTCCTGATGCGCGCGAGTCCTCCCCATTTCGGATGAGCGCGCCGCTCTGCCCAATTGCATGCACCGCGTGAAGCCGACGCCACGATGAGCCCCTTGTTCGGTCCGTTATCGGTGCCGCGCTTTCGATGTCCGTCGTTTCGAGTTGAGGACGAAGAGTTCGTGTTGTAAACGATGGCCGTATGTGCACATACGACCATCGTTTACAACATGAAATCTCACGAGACAGCCTCCAGGGAGACAACGTCGGCTTAGTACGTCCTAATCGGAAACTACTTCGTTGAGAATGTTACTAAAGCCGGGCGGGTGGGGGTTGGAGAATAGGGGCCTTGGAGAGCGTTGCGTTAGCTTTGGTCCAACAGGATAAGCCGCGTTTACATGAATGCGACAGAATGCGTCTTGAGTCGATTTTTTTAGAGAAAGAGCTAATATTGAGAAGGAAAGGCATGACTCGTCCTTCACTCTCTTCTTCGATGTTTTTGTGCTTACCCTCAAACATTGGACTCGATTCGACTTCTGTCGCATTCATGTAAACGCGACCATATATGGTGTATGGGGGTTTATCGTCCCAAAGCGACTCAGGCTATGAAGGAAGCCCTAGTGAAGGGCTCCGGAAATATCGACCACCTCGGGGTTCTTTAACGTGCACTGACATCGCACAGTATACAAATGGGCCTCAAGAATTTCGCCTCCATTGAAATTAGAACGCCGTGGCCGGGATCGAACCCGCGTCTTTCGTGTCACCAAACGAACGCCATAACCACTGAGCCAGAGCGGCGGCACTACTTAGTTGAGAATGTTAGTAAAGCCGAGTGGGTCCATGGGGGTTTGGGGAATAGGGGCCTGCGAGAATGTTGCGTTAGGTTTGGTACAACAGGATAAGCCGTGCTTACGTGAATGCGACAGATTGCGTCTTGAGTCGATTTTTCGAATGAAAAAAGAGCACATTTTAGGAAGGAAAGGCACGACTCATCCTTTACTCTCTGCAATGTTTTTGCACTTTCCATCAAAAAGTTGACTCGATTCGACTTCTGTCACATCATCTAAACGCGACCATAGAAAGTTGCGAAAGTTTGTATGGGTCTATATTGAAAGGATATACAGTCTATATCACATGCTCCTGTTTAACTACGTGACCCTAGTGAACTATTTTTCTTTTTTACTGTATTTTTGTTAAATAATATAATGAGAGGCGTATATGGAAAGGTGGAAGCCAATTTGTTCGTTCATGTAGCGCGTCTTGTTGCCCTAGAATTAACCTGTTTAATGCTTTCTGTACAATGGTTACTCTGCTCTCACACGTGATGAGCACTTGTTCTCTTGGCAATCTCTGCCGTTGTCGTCAGCTTGTGAAGTGTGAAGTGTGCAGCGTATCCGTAGCTACGCTGGTTCTTTCATGCGCAGGTGACGAGTGTTGCGATATTTTCTCAGTAGTAGCAGGAACAGCAATTCAGTGAACAGCCATACATGAGAGAGCCCATATTACAAATTTCTTCTACTGGCGAACAATTATCATGCTCAGAACAGTCGTAGAATGTAGACAGTCGGAACGAATCGGGAGTGGCTGTTACTTATAGGCTGTCCTTGCCTAGAGTCACTAAATAAAGACTTAGAGTACCGTCACTGCAGCACAGCGGTAAGCAGGGGCGGCCATTTTGTTGTTTATCATTGTTGCCAGATTGCCGCTTCGGCGACCTCGCCGCTAACTTTGGCCCGGCCATTTTGTAAACAACGCTGTTAGCCACCCTGCGCTGCGGCGGGGATCGTAGCCGTACGGCATGGAGGAAAGCGCATGAAGCGTTTTCCATCATTCTGCGAGTTGAAACAGCCAACAACGCAGCAAAACGGCATCCTCTTGTGCAGCTGAAATGCTGCGAGGCGCGGAATCCCTGGTCACTGAGTCGGTCACCGGCAGCACTCGCAGCACTAGGACTACCACAGTTGCCCGACTGAAAACGCATAAGCCACAAAATGGCAGCCCCCATGAACCGTCGCAGTGTAAACAATTATCGCGTGATGCAAACTGACCAATGATCGTGGCGGCGGCGCAGAACAATAGGAGAAAAGAGTGCCGGTACTCTAAGTCTTTATTTAGTGACTCTATCCTTGCCCACCGTGGCCAACAAGAGCGCGGGGGGCCAGCGAATAATAGAACTGACGTCACGCAAGAAAAAGAAACATCAGCCCTGCGAATCAATCCCGGAATTTGCCGATGTCATCCCATTCAGATCAGTTTCATCCCGATTGAGCGAAATATTCGGTTTAACGAAATACGATCAAACCATATGAACCAATTCAGATCAGGTTTGTTTTTTTTTCGGTTGAGCGTTGCATTCGGTCTAAAAGTTCCTCGCTCACAAAGTCCGCGGTTTCTTCCTCACTGATCGAAGTATCCGCTTGAAGAAAATGCGATATCCAGTCTGACGAACAGTGACTACCATCACATCTAGAAATTGGATTTCAACCGGCAGCTACAACGACAAACCGATGCAGCCGTATGCCTCCCTCCGTACACAAGAGTACAAGAATGATTACGACAGCGTCTAGAACAATAGAAGAAGAGGAAACAAAGCAGTGTGTGTGCGTGTGTGTGTGTGTGTGTGTGTGTGTGTGTGTGTGTGTGTGCGTGCGTGCGTGCGTGTGTGTGTGTGTGTGTGTGTGTGTGTGTGTGTGTGTGTGTGTGTGTGTGTGTGTGTGTGTGTGTGTGTGTGTGTGTGTGTGTGTGTGTGTGTGTGTGTGTGTGTGTGTGTGTGTGTGTGTGTGTGTGTGTGTGTGTGTGTGTGTGTGTGTGCGCGCGCCCACACGTCAGACAGAGCCCAGACGGGCGACAGACCGATTTGAGCACCTGCGTCTGGTTATGTGTGTACACGTGGAATCGCCATTCGTGTTCGTAAAATAACGCCCGGTGTATCGGCTGGTTTTGCTTTGCACAGCAGGATGCAGAAAGCGGCCCCGCTATATATTGCCGCACGACAACACCTTGATGCATATGCGCTGCCAACTACTCTACGCGCAGCGTATATGCGTGTGCAAACAAGCGCCTCTACATTTCGGAGCTTGACGAGGGGTAACAGTTGTTTCCTGCCAGTGCTAACCCATATGAGCCTGAAACGTGGAGTCTAACGAAAAGGCTTAGAATTAATTTTGGGACAACACAGCGTGCTTAGGCAGGAAAATGATAGGGATAACCTTGATCGAAAGGGCGCAACGCGGATTAGAAAACAAACTGGAGATTATGGTGCTCTAGTACAGATGAAGAGGAAACAAGTTAAACTTGGCGGGACATGTGATGTGGGGAAGAGATAACCGGCTCATTTTCTAAATCAAATTTGACGCCAAGAACGTTCACCAATTATATGTGACAATATAGGATCATGAATGGCAGTTTACGAATATCCCTCATGAGAAAAGTATACAGCAGCTGTACCTTACCGGTATTAACATATGGAGCAGAAACGTGGAGGCTAACGAAAAGGGCTAAGCTTAAGTTAAGCGAGCTATGGAAAGAATAATGGCAGCTGGTCCTTAAGGGTAACGGAGTGGATTCCAAGAGAAGGCAAGCGTAGCAGGGGGCGACAGAAGGTTAGGTGGGCTGATGAGATTAAGAGGTTTGCGGGGATACGGTGACCGCAGCTGGCAAAGGACAGGGTTAATTGGAGAGACATGGGAGAGGCCTTTGCCCTGCAGTGGACGTAGTCAGGTTGATGGTGACGATTACTATGATGTTGATATCAGGAGGCTCCAGGACTCGATTTTCTTTTATCTTCTTTGGAAAGTCGAACGAAAGTATAGATATAGTATACATACTGAGCGCCAGTTTACGTAATTGAAAATTCGCACCACGAATTGACCGCGAATTCCTCGTTGCCCCTCCCTTCGGCATTTTGATTGCCAAACAGCCTCTGAGGTGCTAGGTCAGTTTCGCGACTAGCCGCCAGCGTTAGTTAGCAAGGTACTGTTAGCACAGTGTGGTTGCCAATATCGATCCCGCTGCTCTCTGGTCTGCGGTGATCACTCCGCGGTGAATGTGCATGCTGCAGATCTATAGTTGTTAGCTGTTCGCGTCAGACGGGGCCGAAAAGAGTTCATGGAGTTTTAAGGCACTCATAACGGCTGTAATGGCATATTTCTGGATAAATTTCGGTCCGCTAAATTTTGTGCACCAATTTTTGTCCTCCTCGGGCGTGCTCAGAAGGCGGAGAACAGTGTAAATTAAGTAGAAGCATTCGCAATGCGCAGGTGAATGCGGCATCTGTGATCACGTCGTCCATAAGTAGCTGCTAGAAGTGGGAGCAGCAATTTGTACTGAAGCCGGAAGGGAGGAGGTGGGAGGGGGTGTAGGAACGGCTGCCGACAAAAGTTTTCTGAACACGAAACACCTACGACGATACTATATTGCTTGGAATTCTAAGCATGCAGCTAGGACCTGAAGGGTGAGGCTCTGCAGTTTCCTGTTGAACCTGCGCAACCTGCACACCTCAATCCTCAGTATCAGGCTGCACCGCCAAGCAACGACGCGATTCAGATATATATATATATATATATATATATATATATATATATATATATATATATATATATATATATATATATATATATATATATATATATATATATATATATATATATATATATATATATATATATATATATATATATATATATATATATATATATATATATATATATATATTGCTGGTTTTAAGCTCCACAAACCTTGTAGATACCTTGTAGGTCGTACCATTCGAAGCTTTCTGGCTCCTGAAAATGGGTGCCCAAATAAGCTGGCTAGCGATGTGCACCGGGTAGGACACTGAGTGGGAAGTGGTTTGTGTGCGGGCGTGTGTGTTTGTGTGCGTGTGCGTGCGTGCGTGCTTTAATACCACGGAGACAGTAACGCTTAATTAGAGTAAAGATGGAGAGGTCGGCAGGAGAGGAGAAGTCGGCACCTTGGCTGGCACTCGTCTCTGACGTAGATGCGTAGCACACGCAATCCATGTTTTGCACAGACACACACACCGACACACTTCACTTACACATGCTTCAGAGATAGGCCTTCATGAAAACACACAACTTAACACACACGCATATGGTCATGCAGCGTATGGTTTTCCGTTCGGCTGATTATTGCACAGGTAGATCTCATTCATATCAGATGTGACTGCGTGGAAATCGGTTCTCGCTTTTATGCCAGTGCTCGATGTGTTCACTGAGGAACCATATCGGTGTCGTCGATGCAGGTTTGCAGGCGAAAAGACGCCACAATAGTGCCCTTTCATTAGGTACCTATAGCGGCTTGTTTTTATCAGCACAATACCTGTGTGTTAAAGGCACACCTGAGTCCTCAGATATTGTCCAACACAGCAGATGGTGTGGTGAGCAATTAACATGAATCATGTTTTCAGTCAGGGACATACAGAGAGAGGTTTTATAATGAATATGTTTTCACTGAAATGTGTATTCACCTGACGGCCATCCGTCAATGTCTAGGTAACACGTTTGAGCAATAACGTATCGAAGCGTTCGTGTTTGAACCCGGCTGTTAACTAATTTCGGCCGGCCGGGAAATCTCCGTACATGCCGATGGTGCAGCAAATTTATTGGTATCGGTCGCTTTAGAGCATTTATTCGTAGTCGAAACTTTGATTCTTGAAGTAAGCATAGGAATCCGAGACGGAATGAAAAAGCGACGGTAGTTTATTTTATTATAATGCCTTTCTTGCGTAACTGCCCCACGGCGAATGTTCAAACACGTTAAGTATAGACCGGTAGACGTCCGAGTACACAGCGCGTCGCGTCGCGTCGGGCCGTTGCTTCTCAAAGCACTGTGGAGCCCAAAAAACTTCTGAACCTGTTTCCCGCCAAAAAAGCTACGCGTCACATTGCCCGAAGAAACAGCAACCAAGAATAAACAAAGCAAACAGGAAAATAAATAAAAGTGCGGGGAGGCGACATGGAACGGTGGCGTAGCAAAGCGAACGTGAGAAAGTAACGCGAAACCGAATCAAATCAAAACGGAAAATTGCATTTTTTTCCCTCCTCCATTCGTGACTACCACCACCCGGCGTCGTCTCAATACCGCCCCCGCGAACACGCGCAAAAAAAAAAAAGAAATGCTCGCGCTATCGCGCCTGTTTCTTCTTCCGAATAGACCTCTGCCCTCCTTCCCCCGACCTTTCGATGGCTTGCACCGATCTGCAGGGGAGCCTACCGCGTTATGCATGTGTATCGTTCGCGCTACAAAACGAGCAAGCTGCTGCTCGCCTCCACAAGCGCCCCCCCCCCCCCCTCTCCTCCATACGACCTCCCGCCCGACGACCGAGCAGTTTTTCAATAACCAACACACGCATGCATCGCGGCCGAGCGATCGAGGAGGTCTCGCGATGTAAGCACGCCGTTCTGTAGCGGCATTAAATTTTCATCGTTCTTTAATGCTGATTTATTCGTGGGCACGCGGAGCGCGATGCGGACCGTTCCGGCCGCGTATATCAGCATTGAAAAAAAAAAAACAAAGTTGTATAAAGGAAGGATATAGGAAACGCAAAGTGATCGGAACCTGGAAATATTGAAAGGGAAGAGAGATATGCAGGCAGCGAAAGTCGTAAATATGCGGAAAGCCGAGCGATAGAATCTAAAGATGAAAGAAGGAGAACGGAGCAAGAAAACAAAGCGTATACAACAAAGCGAGGCGCAAAAGAATACGGGCTTGCTGTGGCGTGTCGGGCTAAGAGGTGTATCACAGCTCGTATTGTACGACTCGGCGGACTTGTCGAATCACTTCTAGCACTTGTAGCTGAGCGTATGGGTGGAATAAAGACGGGGACGCCCGCAAGGAACGACAGAAAAGGGTGGTGGTTTCTGGGGAAAAGTTTCTACATACGCAGCTGTGTCGAGGTTTTTCTTTTGTGCCTTTTATTTCTCCATTTTCAAGAATCGCAGAGAGACTGTTTCATCGAAGAGCGCCGGGGTGGTGTCGTATTCTAACTAGTAAATAATAGTCGACCAGTTGTCAACTTGTAAACCGGACTATGCCAAAGGCTGCTTATATGAAAACTTGTCGCAGTATTTCATCAAGTACGCGCACTTCGCGAAAGTGCGCTCGGCACGAAAATGCTAAAGCACACGTGGATTCGGTTGACATTAGCGCCACTGAGCTTTTTCCCCTGGGTCCCATACCAAGCTAAGGTCTGGTGAAAGTCACTATACCTCTGGTAGTTGCACGGAAACTAACAGAGGTATAGTGACCTTCAGGTTATGGGACAGTTCTCATGGCACACTTAACTTTGGGGCATAATAACTGACCCGTTTTGTACGGGTTCTACCGCGTTTTCTCCGTTTTATTTGGAGCATTTTGAGGTAGACATGCCTTTAAAAGAAGGATGGTCTCCCTCTCTATCTGCACAATTCGATCTTGGCACTCGTTTTCGTGCTCCGGTCCAGATTAATTTAATTTATTTCGACTGATTATTTGATTTCGTTCCAAATCAACTAGCATGAACTGAGTCGACCTGAGAATGACTTGGTTGGATGTAATTCGATTGGAATTAATCGAATTCGACAGAATTCATGTTATAATACAATATATCGTATGGTGCACATGTCTAAACCGGCGCGCAAGTCGCACCCTTTATGATACACTTTCTGCAAAATTCCGCCCAAAGCAGTGAACTTTTTAAACTTATTTGCCTCTACTACACAGCCATGGCGCCCGATACCCGGTGATCTGCAACCAGCGCATTATCGGTCCAAAAACCGCATAAAGAAGAACGATATACAAATGGGATTCGTTAGAACCAGTGCTTCTGTGTAAGCGAGAAATATTGAACGCGCACGGCCTATTCCGAAACCAGAATGCGATTCCAGTGAGGCGCCATAGCCTCGGGACACTCCGAGCCTGGGATGGAAGAATCGCGGCGCCGGGGTAAAGGGATAACAGCTCGACCTGTCAGCTGAGCTTCGAGCAGGAAAAGAAGCAAGAACCGAATGCGGGGTAGAACAGGGAAGAAGGATATTGCCGCGACTTCGGGAACTGGATGTGGACGGAGTGGCAGAATACGGAAAGCGTGAAGAGCAAAAAAAGAGGAAATAGGGATAAGGAGAGACGCAGCGAAGGGCGTAGACAAAAATAATGAACGAAACATCACAGTACTCACGCCAGACACGCGTGGGGATTGGGGGATGAAAGTAGGGAAATAAGGGGAGAGTTTGGGAGATAAAACAAAGAAAAACGAGGGAAGATGAGGCGGCTGTCTGTATACCAGTCTAGCGGTTGAGCCACCCGATGCGGGCTGGTATATACGTACAATGCTCATCGGGATCTAACGGCAGTAGGGAAAGAGGGAAGGCACGGGAAAGATTGCGCCCAATACGAAAGTCGAGAGAAACGGGAGAGGCAAAGCCGAAAAGGGAAAGCGGAAGAGGCGCAAAATACGAGACGAGAGAGAAGCAAAAACAAAAGAAAAAGAGGGGGAAAAAACAGACTGCGGGCATCCGAAACAAAAGAGCTACGACTCCGCCCAATCCTAGATCCGGCGAAATTGTTTCCCCGCTAAACGCGGTTTCTTCGAAATGAAGAGCGTCGCTTCTCCGTTTCCGCAGCGCCCCCTATTGCAGGCCTCTCCCTCATCCCTCTCTCTCTCTCTTCCCCCTTTCACTTCGTTGTCTTACTGTGCCTCTTGCGAGGAGGAGTGTAGTCACTGCAGCAGCGTACACGGCGGGTGGGAGTAAAGGAGGGGAATAGCTTCAGCGTTTTGCTTTCTCGTGACGGCTGTAGCTGTCTGCATGAGGAGCGGGAAAGAAGCCGCGCGGCGTCAAAGGGGGCGCCGGAAGGCACAAAACGAACAGTAACCGCGCGTTCTGCAATGAACGCACGTGACGGAAACGAAGCTCTTCTTTATAGACACCGGAAGTGGGCTCTCCCCTCCATCTCTCCCTTTCTCGCCGAGGCACTGCAGCAGCTGCTCAGGGAGCTGCTTCCTGCAAGCCGCAGTGTTAGCAGACGACTTGCGCGCGGCGTGCCCGTCTGCGGGTAACCGGAACGCACTGCAAACGCCGGCCCCGTGTGGGATTATATTTGGCATATAAAGAGGGTAATATTTCATTGGGAACAAAAGCCGAAACAAATTCATACTGCGTTGGATAATGTTTCTTATAGCTATGTATTGCTTACAGTCGACACAATTTGCGAATTAAGTCAAGCGCAAGCCCAGCTTTACTGGGCATCACCGACTGGCGCCATCTTGCGGCCAACTGTGGCGAAGGCCGCTTAACTCAATGAGGATATTTTAACTTTCAACGCTGTGAAAAATACACAGTGCGCAGAGATGCTGCCTGCAAAGCACGTTGATAGCGATCAATGGCCTTTACTCTGCGCACGAGCATTAAGGGTTGTTTGAAACCTTCAAAAATTCCCGCGCTAATTTTGATCAGCGCCATTAGGCACACCGCGGCAGCCATGCAAACTAAAATTGATTGTCTATATTTTCGGGGCTTCTATACCAGCAAGCTGCGTTGTCTAGCTGTTTTTGCGCGTGCGTGCGTTCAACCCGATGGATTCAGAGAGTGCGAGCGCGCATTTTGTTGCGCACTGAGTCTATATCGCTACAAATGTTAAGTAACCCCCAAAATTTCTCGAGGACTTGGAGGCTCTTCTCAACGCGGTGCACATTAGGAAGTAGAAGGCAGCTTTCAGCCCAGCCTCTTCTGCGTTGTGCCCATGGAACCCCCCGCGATATTGACATGTCCCACATTCTTGGACAAAATATTTGGATATAGGAATATTTTATGGTCCTGGTTATGAAAAAATTGAAGGTAATAATCCATTCTTTTGATGCGTAGCAAAATCTTTATTTAATAGTGTTTCCATCGCTCGCATCAAGCAGTTAAGACTGCCATAAATAAACAATGGGGAACGTTTTTGACGGTCGAAAAAAACATTAACAGCAAAGAAATGCAAGCCTGCCGGCGGGAGATATCAATATATTCTAATAGTTATAGTGAAATCTTACAACATATGATGAAATCGCGCTCAGAAACTGTTTCCGTTGAAAAATGCTTTTGTACAGAATCGTTGCACATGGAACAACTTTGCAATGCGAAGATAAACTGCGGTGTCATCCCCTACTGCCTTTAGGTTACTCTAATTTCGCTTACAAGTTCTACGAACTATTACGACTAAGCTAAAAGACTGGAATCAACGTAGGTCACCTTTGTGCAGTTCTGTGTAAGGTGATGCGGCGCACTGCCGAAACGAAATGGAAAGAAAGGCTTGCGAATTGCACTAAGGTTCCCGATTAAGCGTTTCTTTTTTTACTGTCGTATCTTTAAAGTGCCTTTTCGTAAAAAGCAAATATCAGACCAACTCGCCCAACAATAGGTATTAAACGACTGAAACAGACAGGATAGGACGCGCGCGCCTGTGCAGGCTATGCGACGGCTGGCGGAACTGCGACTGGTCACTCTCTTCATTGCTGCTACTGGGAAGATACAGAACACGCATAGGGACGCCTGCTTCCCCTTTATGGCGCTGTAGCAGAGGGAGAGAGAGAGAAAAGAGGATATTTTCATTTCCACAAAGGCTTAAGATGCTGCATGTCATAGTGCAAAGTCAGCTCCGAAACTTTGCCGATGCCAAGACCAATGTGTAGTAATCCTCCCCCGCGCTGACGCCATGGAAAGGCGAAACTCCAAGCTAATACGGCATTTAGTGAAACAAAAAAAAAAGAATAAGCTCATAAGACAGCGGTATGCAGTACTGTGTAGCCCGAAAAACAATTACAGCTGCTGCTTCAAGACTCGGCTTTGAAGAGGTCGTCCTAGAAGCAGCCCTTCCAAGCGACTCGGCACAAAACCAAAATGCCAGAACCATCACCTAACAAGGCGCTGGAAACGACTAACGAAGGCCGTCCCGAAGAGGGGAAAAAGAAGAGGCGGGGGAAGGAGAAGCTAAGGGAGAAGAGGATACCGTTGTTCGTCGCTTAAAGGAATGGCTTCGAGAATGGCCCTAACGCGTCTCGCGGCACCGCCACCGCAGAAAGCCACTCGACGAGACACGGTAAAGGCGGGAAACGGAGACGCCCACTATTAAAGCTTACGACCCTGCTGCCCCATCCCGAACGGCGCCGGTGTGGGCCCTGGCTGGCGTGGTGACGCATCGCCTTTGAGACAACCTCGCCCGCAGCACGATGCCACGAACCAATCTCGACTTACCGCGTGAGAACAGTCGCAATACACATTGGGTTATACCCTGCTGCTCGGTCTTTTCAACAGGGTGACTTGCCACTGCGGTGCTCCCCGGTGATTGCGCTGAACGTCGCATGAGCTCTGGTATACCAGCTGGCTATGTGGGATGGAGTACGCGTTGGCGTAATTCATCCCACCGTGCTCCGACCTCAGTAAGGCTTGATCGAGGTCCCTATTGGTTAGTACTGGTTCTTATTGGATCCTATTGGCACGTGGAAAAATAAGGACAGGGACAGATGGGGTTGCGACCAGTGCCTTACGGAAAGTTAAACTTCGAGGAAGTAACAAGGTAACGTGTTGAAGTCATCTGTTTCCGAATGTAGCTCACAGATTTGATAGGATAACTAGCTGGTTAAGATGTAACTTTAACAACTGACTGGCCGAGTGACTACATAGCTCCCTCAGCTAGTCGGTTACCTCCGTATTTACTTCCCTGATTGCTTTGTCACTTAGATATTAAATTACTTATTATTTTTTCTAACAGCTAATCAACCAACGAAAAGAAACAAAACGGGCCTCTCATGATGCAAGACAGGAAAAAAAAGTATATAATTGCAAATTTCTTTTCGACTTTTTTCGTGTTCTTTTTTTACACGGAGAAAGCTCTTTTACATCGAATGAGGCATATCAAAAAAGAAACAAACCAAGAAATTTTCACCGGCTGAAACTATTGTAATCTGCATACGACAGGTGGGGAACTGCCCTCACCGTTTTCTTGTATCGTTCTGGAGTGAGCTTTTGGTCTGATTAGAAGCTAATAATGCGTTTTTTTCTATCGTAGCGAACAAAACTTGAAATTACGCAAAAAATTTAAGCAGGAGAACAGTGTTGTTTTCATGAAAACGAACGTTAAGGAACCCATGGAAACATCGAACTCCAAAATTGCGGCCAGAGACAGTCGATCAAGAAGGGCCGTATAAAACAAGATATCTTCAAAGCCGCCAATCTGGTACAGGTAAAGAGCAGCGCGGACAAAAAAAAAAATCTGGAGCTCTCACGTGTGATCATAAAAAACGCCCACCAGAGGCCGTAAGCCCCTTCCATATTTACCTGTCCAGCCCAACGTATGCGACGGTTTGTCGGTGTTTTAGCGTTATCAGTTGCCCCGCCTTGCCACAGTAAATCCCACCGGGTCCCGTACCCAAAGCTTGCGACTGCCTTTGTCTTGCTTATATGTTTGTCGCCGTACTGTCAACACTTCCGCGTCAGCGATGCTCCCGCAGGTAAACAAAAATGTAACGATAACAACGCAGCGTACACACAAGAAGCGCGTAGATGCCCTCTCCCAGTTGGCTCCATTGTTTTCCTGGCCGCACACGACCTTATTAAAGTTGCACGACTTCTCGACAGGTGTCATAACCTGACGCGAGGCAATGAATCCCAAACAGGGCCCGACCCGGCTTAGCGACACTGGCGACGCCACGCGGACAGAGAATGAACCAAGTATGAGACTCCGGAGAAGTGGCGGCGTCGTTGGCGGGAAACGACAGGCTTGGTGTGCAAGCCCCCGTGTGGCGTGCGTGGGAGGGGGAGGGGGGGCTGTGCGTGTGTGTAGGACGCTATGGCACGTAGCCTTGTTGCCCTGCTTCAAACGCACTCACTCACACGCACACACATATAAGCAGTAATAAAATCAAACTGTGCTGTCAGTGTGGGTACAAACAGGCCGCTGGCTCACGCGAACGCGTTCGGGCAGGGCCGACGTGTTCACGCGCGCTAAAAGAAAACAAAAAGAACAACTAAATGTGTAAAGGAGGCGAGGGACCACACCCAAGGCAGGGAGATCGACAGCGATGACGGACATGCAAGCAACGCATCTCGCCCTAGCGATATGGGACTCGCTGATCACTGGAGTAGCCGCAAAGTGGATTTCACAAATTGACTGTAAGCGCGAAACGCGATATGGCTGCAGTTTGGAGCTCGGGTGGTTGATGGGAGTTCGTGGTTAGGAAAGCATCTAGTCTCTGCGTTGTTCTTCTAAAATGTGTGGTTATGGACTACACCGATTACTATACGCGTGCAGATCGGCGTAAGAGCTGACGCGCAACTGATTAGTCGGGATTTGGAAAAGGTTGTGAAAGGAACTACTTAAGTAAATTTTAAACTTCGTACGAATGTCGCGGATTTATGCGCTGGAATTGCAATGATCGTATTATACATAGGTTCATGTGCGTTTGTTGATATGGATTACTCCGCTCTTGTAAATAAATCGTCACCCACTGAACAGCAGATAAAAACTGCTTTTAAACACATACGCCTTGCAGCTAAAATCAGCCACAGTTACTAGAGCTGTCCCAGAAGACAACAGAATTTGGAATACCATGTCTCTATGTATCAGGCGTCACTGACTAATAATAGCAAAAGTGTCCATTTGTAACGTTTCTGTTCTTGCATGGTGCGTGAGAAATTGTATGCGATATAGCAAGTCATATCGCCACACTCGTCTTAAAAGAAAAAGAAAGGGCAAAAGAAGAGAAGAAAAATTAAGTAGCCGTTTTTTGCAGATTCTGTCACGCGTATCCAATATTTCGCATTTCAGCCAGATTACCCCGCCCCCTGTAAAATGCTCTCGCAAAATTCATTTTCTTCCCAAATCTGATTGAGAGTGTTGGAATAAAACAAAAAGAAAGAAACAACACTTAACCGTGATCGAGGTCAACGGCCGTTCAAAACGCGCTAACAGTCCGCGCACCACTGCGTCAAAATGAAAACTTCGGCAGGGACAATACCGGCCGTTAAGCAGAAAAACACAAAAAGAAGGCAAAAGTAGCGATAACAGGCCACTAGCCTGTCTGCACCTTTCTCCTCTACCGTTGACGCAACTCTGCTCTCTCTCACCTCCTTCCCGGTCTTTCCAGCAGCGGCAGCAGCAGCATCACTACAGGAGACTCAGGGCAAAAAAAAAAAAAAAACACAGAATGCGAGCCCGCTAAACGCCAAGACCCCGTGCTGCTATCCCCCCCCCCCCCTTCCTCCCCCCTGCAGGAGCTCTATGGACAGAACTTCCCCATGCTGAGCGGTGAGCTCTCAACGCACCGAGACTGACCCGTCGGGCACCCCCTCCCCACCTCCCACCTCCTGCCTCGTCTACGGGTACCCCTCAATTCCGCCCCCGACTCGGACGGGGCTTGTCTTCTTGGTCAACACAAACAGTGCGCGAGACGCGTCGGGAGGTGCGCGCGACGCGGAACGGAGGTACCGTTGTTTTCACAAGTTGGTAACAGTGGACCTAAATGTTCAGTTATTAATTATTATTAATTAGATTTTGGGGAAAGGAAATGGCGCAGTATCTGTCTCATATATCGTTGGACATCTGAACCGCGCCGTAAGGGAAGGGATAAGGGAAGGAGTGAAAGAAGAAAGGAAGAAAGGGGTGCCGTAGTGGAGGGCTCCGGAATAATTTCGACCACCTGGGGATCTTTAACGTGCACTGACATCGCACAGCACACGGGCGCCTTGGCGTTTTTCCTCCATAAAAACGCAGCCGCCGCGGTCGGGTTCGAACCCGGGAACGCCGGATCAGTTCAGTTTGGAAGGAAGGTTCCACTAGCATGATAACACCGCTGCAGCAACCAGTTGGCTGTGGTGAATGAATCTCGCAGAAGGATGTTCAGGGCGAAAAAAGGAGCAAATACGAGGAAATGCGGTCAGTGACCCGAACAACCCTATAAACAGCAGAGGAGTGATCATCAATAGCAAAAGCGGAATGATAAATTCTGTCCCCTTATAATAGACCTAAAATTTCAGTCCTTAAAAGCGAAGCACCGTAATAAGGCACGGAAATAAATAAGCGTGATTCTACTGATTCAAGCATCAACATCTAGTAGCGTGGTCAGGACATCGTGAACGTCATTACCGCGATACTTTGGCGGATACATGCTACGATCAGGACGCAAGCATCGCTTCGTAAGCAAACATGTTCGTTTATTTGCTGATGAAGGGCAATATTTGAACGAAGAAAACATTGAAGGTTGGCCTAATTAATAAGGTCTGGTTTGCTGCACGGTTCGTAAGGGAGAAAAACCAAAACCAAATTTCACTTTCACTAAAAGGTAGATGACGATGGCGATGATGCGATGGTATACAAGAAGAAAAAAGGCATCGCTGAGAATCGCGAGTTGAGGCGGTCGGTGACTTCGTAGGAGTGATCTTGCCCCGATGTGGGAATTTTCGCAAAAATCACGATTTCTTGTATAATATCGGCTCTGATCGTCATCATTTTGCGACGTTCTAGTAGTCATGTTTTTTTAAGGGGCATACGATACTCTTAACAGGCATGCAAAGGACCCGACAGTACTTTAATTAGTATTCATAATGCACCCACTTCTACCATTAGCCGCCGCGGTGGCTCAGTGGTTATGTATGGCACTCGGCTGCTGTCCTGAAAGACGCGGGTTCAATACCGGCCGCGGTGGCCCGTGTACTGAGCGATGTCAGCGCACGTTAAAAGAACCTCGTGTGGTCGAAAGTTCCGGAGCCCTTCACTACGGCGTCCCTCATAGCCTGAGTCGATTTGAGACGTTAAACCCCATAAACCAAACCAAACTTCCATCATTCTTGCCCCGTATATAATATTTTCTGCGCCAGTTACCAACGATGATTTTCATTTGTTCGCTGAGCTGAAAGCGGAATACCGGTAAGAGCTGTAAACGTCGGGGATATAGTTGAACGTCTTTTATTATTTCTGCCATTTAACGAAGAACAGCCTGGGTTTCATCGGAGTAGTGCTGATAATTCAGCCCGTTTTAGTGCCGGAAGTCAACTTTTGATACCGAGCGGCTGCAGAAGCAGAACAGCACAGAATCGACACCTAATGTCGTCGCTTATCGCTCACATAAGCCCGCACTGGTGATAGCGCAGGCCTTTTCTGGTTTCCTAGGGCTCATGGGTTGCGAAGAAGAGAAAACTGGGCTAGTTGGTAGTGATTCACATTTACGCATGGCCAAAAGAAAACAAAGACTAGAGGCAGAGACCCAAGTTTCTGTTCTTAACTGCATACGTAGTAATAATAGTATAATAACTGGTTTTTATGGAAAGGAAATGGCGCAGTATCTGTCTCATATATCGGCTGACACCTGAACCGCGCCGTAAGAAAAGGGATAAAGGAGGGAGAATATGTAGTACAGTGGATTATTTTCATATGCAACTTTTAATCACAGCGCTAGTGTTAAAATCCGCCTATGCCTCTCGTCTCTGTTTTCTTTTGCCCTGCGTAAACACGAATAATCGATTGGCCGTGCTGTGCCTTGATCTGTCGCTCACTGTGGCAGATAATGGATTTACAGATCTTTGCCGGCTGCGTGTCTCAAGGGCTCGCCGGATACCGGGAACGCGGTCACAGTTCGTTGCATGGTGCTGATGTGGCGCCACTAACACGCGCGTATTCTCTTTCAGTGTCTTTGAGCGTGTTAGGCAATGTGTCGAAAGGTACAGCCTTCGCCAAAAGTAAAGAGATCCTACTTTTCCTGCTTCTCGACCTTTTCACATGCTCGACAGCTGTGTGGCCCGCTGCGCATCGCCATCATTCGAAATCTTTTGAATGTGTGCGACACACTCGCCATCAGCTCTACAGATGCTACAAAAGCCGCACTACACGTCTTGGAAAGAAGCACCTTGGACTCTTTACTTCTGAGAAAGGCTGTACATTTATAAAGCATAGGCTCATGCACTAATCGAATTTACACCGCACAACCAGGGCGTACTTTAGACTGCTCAGTGCCTCAAGAACTGACCTAAAGAACACTCCCGAGAGGGTGGCTTAAAAAGGAACTGGCCTAAAGGAGTACTAGCTGACTGCATGTCTACTAGTAGTAGTACTATTATTATTATTATTATTATTATTATTATTATTATTATTATTATTATTATTATTATTATTAGTAGTAGTAGTAGTAGTAGTAGTAGTAGCAGTAGTGGTGGTGGTGGTGGTGGTGGTTTTATTCAAAATAATTATAAAAAGGAAAGAAAATATCCTTGCTAGGCCAGCCATCTGCCATCGCTATGGGAAGTACCTTAGCTGGGGCAGCGGAAATAAAGGGAAAGCAGGCAGACTGGAGAAATTAAATGAAGGAGGTAAGGAGACCGGCATGCAGAAAGGAACTATACTAGTAGCCTGATACTTCGACTTATGGTAAAGAGCGCAGTACGTCCAGTCCAGTGCCAACGTGGTTCGTATCCTGCCGTTCGAACTGCGCGCGTAGACCGCTTTCCTCCTTTCCCAACCAGCCCTGCCCCGCGTTTCATTCGAGCATCCAGGAAGAGAGGAGCAGTGCCGGGAAGAGAAAATGAAGGGAGACGACGCCGGGGGATGCGGCGTCGCGTGTTTATTTATTGCTTCTGTTTAGTACCTACATGCGCCGTTCGAGCTACTTGCCAGGGAAAAGCCCCGGCTTCTTTGGTTTCTGCGGATGAGCGTTTTGTTGGAACTGCCCGTCGACCCGCGGCATGCTTTCTTTTTGCTTCTTTCTGTTCTTTTCTTTATTTTACAACACGTTTTCCAAATGTCCGCCCGCAAGGTTTGTCCGTTACGATTTTTTGGTGACCTTTTTTTTTTTTGCGGGGAGGCAGATGCCGTATCTTGAAGCTAGAACTGAAAGCCAAAAATGAGAGGGGAAAAATTTAAAAAGGAATATTGAGGGGTGGCTTTCAGAGCAGAGCGGGATATTAGGGAAAGAAAAAGAGAAACAACAGGTGGTTTAGAGACGTTTTTGGCGACATTGGATTCCAGTTTTCATTCTTGCGCCCGTTGACTTCCCTAGTCCGGTTTTTCTGCATTTGGGGAAACGGGATCGGGACATTTTTTATCGGCTTCCTTACTGACAGTTGCCTTTGTGTGAGCCTAATGTGTTCGGAATCTTTGCAGATGTATTGCTGGTATATTTCTTTTTTTCTCTCTCGACTGCGGAATTGTTAAATCGCGAGGCTGCTTTTTTTTAAAAAAAATCAGGTTTAGCTATTCACAATTCCGGCGTCAGTCTGCTCAGGTCATTGACCGCTGGCCATTACCGACCGCTACGTATGCTTACGCTTCAAGCACCAGAAATAGCGCCGGAAGCGAGAGATACTGTCATTTCTCTTTTTAGCCCTAAGACTTTACAGTCGACCTTGTTTTAGTCGTCATTGTCATGAAAATGGTTCCCTCTCGTTATAGCAAACATACCAGCAAGGTTCGACACTGTGCTATACGCTTTAGGATCTGTCTTTCTTTCTTTTTCAGAACTGGTTGTTCAAGCGCTTTGTAACAGTCATAATGCCACCGTTCCTAGTTTGATGAATGTACAGAATATTTTCATGCGACCGAAATGAATAGGTATCGTCACAAGAAATACAGGCTGGGTTCATTAACGCTTTCACGCAAAGGCTTTCGCGTCATCGAAGTGAATATCAAGTTCACTATATCGTATTCATTCTCCCTCAGCTGAAATCTTCTGCTTAACCCACTTTCAGTGTCTAGTAAGCGTTTAATTTGGCGGCGACTGTACATATCCCATACGCGCCATACAGAATCTTACAAACTGGTCGCATCCTACAGTACTTATCGTACACATCCATATGAATACGCGGATACGGTATATGAACTTCTGGAAAACAATTTCGCGTGATGAATATACGTATTGAACACAGCAGGTTCCACAGTAGTGTGCAATTTGCTGTGCGAGTGCCATACCGCTCCAGTATGTCTTCTGTATGCGCTACAAACCATTTACTGTTGACAAAAAGCCAATAGCCGCGTTTACATGAATGCGACAGAAGTCGACTCCAGTCCCCATTTTGAGGGAAAGAGCAGGTTTTGAGAAGAAAAGGCTTGACTCGTCCTCTACTTTTTTTCTTCGACGTTTTCGCACTTTTCCTCAAAAGGGGGGCTGTAGTCGACTTCTGTCGCACTCATGTAAACGCGGCTTGTGTGAGCAATGCCGCCGCAAACATTCCAAGTGATATAACCTTTGCGGGCAATATATCTTTCTTCCTTGACTGACGAAAACAAGTCAGAATGCAGTAACTTTAGGCTTGTGAGCTGCTCTGCAGTAGCTGACAGACTTGTTATTCACAACGTCAAATATATAACGGAGTACGATCTTAAGTTACAACAGCGCGTGGTATTTGTAGCGAGTATTTTGCGACGGATGCACTTATGCCAATGATATGTTGCTTGTTACAATGTATTTATGACACGAAGTGAGTTAGTGGCGGCTAATTGTCATCGTACAGCATGGAACCATCGGTTCCATGCTGTACGATGACATGGCGGAGCGCACAGCTCCTTCGCTCAGCAGCGCAGCCAGGGTCTCACGCACGCGATGTCGCCCGTATGCTGCAAATACACGCTCCCCGCCCCATCTACAGAGCAGTTATGAAGTATTCACACCAGCGCTACATTCGCAAAACTCGCTTCATCAGCAGCGGTTCGTCCGTAACTGTGACTCGTACCATTCGTGACGCGTTACTCTCATGCCAAAACCGTAGAAATAAGGAGGCGGCCGTTTTCAAAGACGCCTTGGGTCTCGTGATAGGGTACGCAAAGTTTCCTGGCAATTACGTACCTATCAGCGCACCATTTCTCAACCGCGTTTACTGAGAAGCCCACATGAAACTGCTCGATTCGACACCTGGTTATTTATTTATTTAAATAAATTCTTCTCCCCTTTCCTTTTTCATCATTTTCCCGCGTTCAGTACGTGTGACGTCGGAAAACTGCCAACATGCATGCCGGAACCAAGACGAACCCAAGGTGCCCGGAAAACCAAAGATTGTTCTTAAGGACAGCAGCTCCTACACGCTCGGCAATAAACAACAAAAAGGGAAATTGTCGCGCAATCTCCGGCGGAAATTCCAGCTCGCAAACTAAGCCTACCAACGAAGAGGAATTAAAGGCAAAAAGAAAAAACAAGCAAAAGAGACGAAAGCGAGTCCGGCGAGTCCGGTGGAGCACAGGGCCCTCTTTCTGGCGGCCGCATGCAATGGTGTCCAGATTCCTCCGTCCTCGGGCCTTCCTTGCATGCGGGGCCTCTTGGTCTTTTGTAAACACCACCGCCAGCAGACAGAAGAAGAGGCAGTGCGGCGCGGGTGAAGAGACGGCAAACAAGAAGAGAGATGCCCGACGTCTCCCTACCTCCTCGCAAGAAGGCAACGCCTTCCTCACCCTCTGCCCCTGCTGCTCCGGGCCACATCATCTACCCACTCCTCCTCCTCCTCCTCCTCCTCCACCATCGCCAGCATTCCCCTCGCAAGAGGCGCTGTCTCCGAATGCATGCCCCATATGGCTATTGTTTGTGCATCTCGCCCAGGGTAAACAAGACCATCTGCGCGCGGCGCAAAGCATTCGGCGGCGGCGGCCTCTCCCATGCCGAGAGACATCGGCCGCCGGCCAAGGACCCTGGTTTCCGAGAGCCGGGCACCCCCCACCCCCCCCACCTCCTTTGCTCGCTTGGTTTGATGCGCTCTCCGCTTTCGGGGGCCCTCCCGAACCTACAGCTACGAGGGAGCAGTCACAGCGCGTCTCGGTTTGTTTGTCCCTGACTCGAGTCTGCTGCTCCGTCCGCTCTATGTCGTCTGCTTGTGTATTTCTTTCTCCTTCTGCTCCTCACAACGCTGCCTCTTAGAGCTTCGTCCCTAGGTGCTTTCTTTTCTTCTCGTTAGGTCTCCGTGTTCTGTTTCTTAGCTGCCCTTCAACTGTGCTCTTACGTTCTTCTGTGTTCCATTCTGAGGGAAGGGAGTTTTCCACGGCGCACAGAGGAGGTAAATTCTCGGGGCAGTTTCACCTTAGAGTTGTACCTTAGAAGGTTTACCTTAGAGTGCAGCAGTCGTAAAACATACAGAGACCATCGAATTTGTGCCTAGATTATTGCGGTGTGGGCCGTTCTTCAATGTCTGCCCTTGAGGTCTCTGAAGAGCGAGGGGACCTAGTGTCCGCGCGCCATCAGAGCTTGCCACGGATGCTACAGGTGTGAGTGAGTGAGTGAGTGAGTGAGTATGAGGGAGTGAGTGATTGTATGAGTGCGTGTGAGTGAGATAGTGATTGAATGAGTGCGTGTCCGTGACTTAGTGAGGCGAATCTTGAACACGTGTCTGAAAAGGACAGAGGTGCCGCGTTGTCCTGTTATAGACATCGTTTTGAAATTGAAATTTAAAATATATTGAAATTTCGGCACCTAGAGTTTTTTTTTTTTTTTTGCAGTGGAACCGAGGACAAGGTGGCATACAAGTCATCTGTCTAGGCCTTCGGCACCACTGTTTCTATCGGGAAACGAGCAATTTCGGGGAGGGGGAAGGGGGGGGGGGGGGAAGCCTTCCTGACTTCTTCTAAATCGCCTTCGTGATACTGAAGTTGACTTTGTAGGTGACGACGGCGGTGTTCCGGGTGGTCGTGCAAGTAAGTGTTCACAAATGTTTGCAGGTCGCAAAGCTGTAGTGTAAATGGTCGACCGTAACTTGTTGTCTAAGTGCCGCAGCGGTGAACCATGCAACAGGCAGCAGCATTACGTAAGGCTAGTTTTTCTTTCAGCTTGCAGAACCCCAAGCCTCAATAAGTGATAGATCAAGTAAGAGTCTGGGGTTGAATAACCTTCATTTTATATGGCTCTTCTACCTCAGGCTGTCCAAAAATTTCGCTCGAGCATAAATGTGCTGATTAAACGTCTCTCCGGTATAGTAACGTAATTCGACTTCGAGAGTATCTTTTTCGCCATTTTCATTGGTTGCGGTGCCAACAAGCCCTCGCTGTCTCCGAATTCAGCCACTTGCCACAGTAGATGATAACAATGGAACGGAATGGAGAGAAAATGATAGTTAACTTAAACTTTCTTTACTTTCAGAACTGTTTGGTATTAATTTTTGAGACGGCCACTAAAACTCCATACGACTGTTGATCAGATTCTAAGCTCCCAGACGAGAGGTTCTACTAGACAACAAAACATTTTAATTCAGAAATGACAAGCTTGCGTTTTCTGCGTCCCGGCTTCAGCCATTCTATGCGTATTTAAGTTTCGTACACCTTACCTGGAGGTGGGACCTCGTTTAAGAGATGAATGCTTCGATGTCAACTAGATATGTTCCTAGGGCTCCCTAATAACACCAGTAAAAGCTGGGACTGCATGCCCGCACCTTTATTGGGTCACCCGAACTGCTCTCACTTAATTCCGGCCCGAATTCCGGCTCGAAACCATCCTATTTTGCGGGCGTAGTGGCTCATTCCATCGGCCTAACTTCAGCGTACATACCAGAAAGCAACTCCTGGATGCTCAATGGAGCACCGAGCGCAAGTGAATCCTATTTTTGTTCGTTGCGAAAATCGACTGTGATTTTTTTCGGCTCAGGTGACGCTTGTCGCCCGGCCACATTCGTTGCTGAGATAATTTTAGTTGGAAATGGAACATTTGTTTCCCTCCACTCGATTGGAACTCGTGAGACTGATGATGACGTTGATACTTTTGTGGACTCCGTGAACCGCGGTATAGATGACAATCTAGTGTAGATTGGCCTCAGTGATCCGAAAGAAAAGCATCAACGTATTCGCGGTTGCTTGTGTGCTCTCGATACCTGTATTTTCTTTTCATGCCGTTTCTAGTTTATAAAAGGTCTGTTTTCAACGCGAGTAGCCTCCTCGCCACTAGAATGCGGTAATAAATCGATATTGGCTAACTTGAATTTGTCCTTCGTGTCCCGTCCCCGCCGGATGCGGTGTTGATTAAAGGCGTACACGTCGCGGTGGCTCAGTGGTTAGGGCGCTCGGCTACTGATCGGGAGTTCCCGGGTTCGAGCCCGACCGCGGCGGCTGCGTTTTTATGGAGGCAAAACGCAAAGGCGCCCGTGTGCTGTGCGATGTCAGTGCACGTTAAAGATCCCCAGGTGGTCGAAATTATTCCGGAGCCCTCCATTACGGCACTTCTTTCTTCTTTCACCCCTATTTTATTCCTTCCCTTGCGACGCGGTTCAGGTGTCCGCCGATATGTGAGACAGATACCGCGCCATTTACTTTCCCTAAAAACACAATTCTCGTTTTCAATTAAAGGCGTTCTTTCTTTCCTTCAGTCATTCCCTGCTTTGTTCGCTTTTTCCTGAACGGAGAGCAGCCCGTCTTCAACCCTTCCTTTCAATCAAAGATTGCTCCTTCTCTTGCGATGGGGTGACGCAAACAGTTCGACGCAAACGCGGGCGCAAAAAGGTGACGCAAACGTGGCACAAACTATAGCGCGGACACAAATGAGCGTGGAAGCACAACTTCACGAACACTGCAACTACTCTTGTTCCCTCGGCTAAACGCCCCCTCCCTCCCTTCTCCCTTTTTTTTCCTGCTTCAAATAACGCCTCACAGTGCAAAGAGCCGCCCTCAAAAGCAAGGCGATATACGGTTTGAACCGCCTCACAGCATGCTATAGTCTGCAGCAGACGGCATCCATGCATCGCGCTGCTAACGGTCTTTAGCCGCAAGGCAAAAGCATCTGCTCCTTTCACGGCAGCACACTGGTGAACAAAAAACAAACAAAAAAAAACAAAATCGATGGAGTGAGGAAAAAAAACAGAAAAAAGAAGGCTCCTGATACACAGAGTGTAAGACGGCGCGCTGGCGATCCTCATGTCCAAACCACCAATTAATATCCATTTAACGTGACAACGGCTTTAATTACCCCTCTATTCTTTCGGGACGCTTTACTCTATTGATGGGGCCTTTACATTATGGCCTTCCCTTTTCTGCCTCCAGCGTTTAGCTTTTTCTCTCTGCCGAAATGGCGCCCTAGGAGACAAGCCCCCCCGATTCATTTAATGCGCCTGTTTTCTTGTTGCTTAACGACAGTTGCGCTGCTTTGTTTCCCTGGCAGCAAGCTTTCTTGTTTCCTTTTTTATTTTTATTTTTTTCAATCAGCAACTTTTTTTTTTTAATGCTGAGGCGTCCAAGTGTAGTGTATGGCGACGCAAGTCAGGCCGTCTTTTTTTTCTTTGTTCCCGCGTGCGTCGTCAAGCTGTCCCGCGTCTCTTTTTTACTCTGGCCGCAAGGGGGCGTTCCAAACAAGACGCAGGGTTAATTGTTGTCGTTGTTCGACGCTAATGGTGCCCCATCGTCGTGACACCGCACCGCACCGCAACGCCTTCTTATTGCCTCCTTGCTCTGCCTGCACTTGTGGTGTGAGTGGCCGTTTTGTTTTCGTTTTTTTTTCCTCATATCTTGCAGACTCTCTGAAGCTGTCGTTGAGTAAACGTTCCTGCTTCACAGCAGGGAAGGCGACAGATGTATCAAATGTCCGTAATGCGGTGCATAGATATATTTATGAGCACTGTGCAGCTGTTATGCATAGCGTTTTTGAGTCTGTTATGCATAGCGTTTTTGCATAGTCTTTGAGCCTGTTAGCCTTTCTGATGCACGTAAACATAACATGATTATGAAAGCCTTCGTATTGCTGGTTAAAAAGTTATCCTATTTCACTAGAACATGAAAAAAAAAGAGAAGTAAACACCAAGTGAGGAACCTGATAATGAGTTTTTACGTGCCGAAGCTGCACACAAAGTCACGAAAAACGATGTAGCGGAGGGCTGCGGATTAATTTGGGCCAGCCGAGGATCCTTATCGTGCACTGAAAGAGCACTGCACACGGGCGTCTTGCATTTCGCCTCCATCGAAACACGGAAGCAGTGGTCTCCCTATTGTTGTTTTCATTTCGCTTTTTATTTTCTATCCAAGGCACTGCGTCGTCATGTTAAAGAATTTTTTTTTTTCAGACAATTTTTTCCCCTTTGCAAACTGCGACCACATTTAAAACTCCTTCACGCAACAGAAGTCTTAAGACGTTTCTGTTTTCTTTCACACGACCAGATTTCCGTTGGAACTCGTACTCCTACCGTCGAGCAGAAAAGTGCTTGCTCAGTCAGGCAGTAATGTCCGCTCACTTGTTTCGGCTAACTCCAACCTAAAAGGCACGCCGTGCCCGTATTTTTATTCACGCCACCTTCACACCACCAACGCCCCTCACCTCCACACTCAAATCAGAAAAAGATATATAAAAGAACGAAATGAAGAATTCCGTGAAAGCCCAGCCATGGCTACCGACGAAATCTCCACAATTCGGCACCGCGCCTCTCGCCAGAGGGCTGAAAGAACCTGTCTGTACTAAAGTCTCTACAGGCAACGTCATAAATACACGAATGCGTCATTCATTGCTTCGTAGCGACAACTTCTTCCCTACCCCCCCACCCTAACCTGCTCTCACCCGCTCTTTCCCGTCACCTGGGCGCAAGAGAAAAACTCCAGTTCCACACCCAAAAAAATCGCACCCGCTTTGGAAACGGCATCATTGTATGGGGTCGCGTACGCAGTGGAAGCCGAACGACCAGAGGTAGCAGAAAAATGCGAGGAAGAACGAAACAGAGATGTAATAAGAAAAAGGCTGCGTCGCACTTTCAAACCGTCAGTCGTGACTGGAGCCGTTGCGTGGAAGAGAAGTAGATATGAAATTTGAAAAGGGGGCAAGGCGAGAAGGAAGTATGAAAGGAGTGAGAAACACTAGCGAGAACGTTTAGAACCGTTGTAGCGAAGGAGGTTGCGCATGCGCGGTGAGCACTCCAAGAGGCATAGGAGTCTGTTACTCCGTCCGTGCCAAGAAACAGAACAACCCGAAAGACGCTCGCCCGAGTACAGGCTCCTTTGTAAGCAAAGCCACTCGGATAAGACACTCGAGTGTTTCTTATTTCGCGGAATATCTGCTTACAGATATCGCAACATTGGCTCGCCAGCCAGGAGCGAATGTTGCGCGGCCTTCTTCTCGCCTTTGCGCCAGATATCGATAAGGACTGCACAATCGAACGCGGTGAGCGAAGTTGCAGTGTTCTCGGAAAACTCGACATGGGGCGCTGAACATGAAGGTTCAGGGTTTTCATAGTGAGATGTGCAACAGTGAGACACGAAAGTCTTTTCTTCTTTTTATGCTTCGCAGAGTTGTTCGCCCTTGTTGAGCGCGGCCATTTTTATTTTTTATTTTTTTGCGGAATGAGTAAGCCAAAGTTACATTCGATTGGTGCATAATTTGGTTTTGTCTTCGGTAAAAAAAGAAAGCTGAAGACAAAAAGCGGGGAAGATCACTCCTTTTATACCTTTCGTCACCACTTTTATTTGACCCGCTGTGCACCGACAAACATGCACGCTTCGACCTTTCTCCTCTTGCTACCACTTTTATTTTGTGCAGTTTTTATCGCGGTCATTTCTTCCTATGAGAAACAACACGAGAAAAAATAAAGAGCAAAGGCTTGAAATAAGCGTGGTCAGTTCAGAACAGTGCGAGGCAGATTTTGCTGCAACTTTTGAAAGCAAGCGAAACTGGTGCTAAATGTTACATGTTACACGATTATAATTATATATTGCCTCACAGAAACACGTACCGGCAGCATGCAGCTACCAGTATGCAGGCATGAACAGGTCGGGAATGTTTCGCTCACTTTCGGAAAGAAAAATAGTGCGAAAGGAAGTTACAAAATAAAGAAAGGCGGATGGTTTTCTGCGCTCAACGGTGAGCGTTCAACCTTTTTCCTTGTTGAGAAACCGCGTCCGCACCCTAAAGTTGGAGTCCTTTCCCATGCCGCCGCTTTTCTCATGTTACGACAAAACTGGAAACGTGGAAGACGGGACGACAAGCTTTTCGCAAACCCGCCCCAAAACAAACTCTGCGCGTACAAAGACACCGAGGCAGGAGCCACAATGCGGACAAGAAGGACGGGTCAGCGCTGGCCTACCACCCGAGAGAATCGGCGTGAGACGGGCTACTACTTCTCAAGTTTTTTCGTCAAAAGCCTGCCGCGCTTGGAGGAATAATACGAGACGGTGAGGAAAGACAAACAAGTTCAGAGGAAGGGGAAAGAGGAAGGAAAAAAATCCCGACGGCCGTTCACACGCCCTCTCCGTGTCCAACGTGGGTCAGAGTCCACAAACGGGCAGCTCCTCACCTCACAATCCCGCCCAACGTTCACCGCAGCATCCTTCTCCCTTCTCGTTTTATCAAAAAATTCCTGCGCATACGAAAAACCTGTCCCAAGCTCACGATAAGGAGAATGGGAAGCAAAGATTAACAAGCAAGCAGCCAGCTTGTTACATCAAAACCGACAGTACCAGATTCATTCTCTTCAGGGAAAACACCTTCGCCGGCGTATCTAAAAAAACATCGGTCCCTAAAATGCATGGAACAGCAGGAATTCACGAGACTAAAAAATAGGGAGGCGGGAAAGGTGACCGTAAACCCCGTTTCTTTCGCACGCTCCTATATGTGCGACCAAGCCTTTAAAAAAAATCCAGCTGGCTCCGACGGCGGGCCAAGTGCGTCTTGACAGACAGCTAAGCCATGTATTCTACACTGAGGCCCACCACACCCTAAGAACAAACCCTTTCTATTCAGACCCTGCCGAAATGAGGGGAGACCCGGAGCGCGCCGATGCAAAAATCTCGCAGCGTGTTCTTGGAGCTAGCGAGAAGGGAGTGGCCTTTCAGGGAAAGGGGAAAAGCGGCGAAAGAAGTTGCCGCCGCCGAAACAAGTCCCGCAAAAAATAGGGACTGCGGCCCCTTCTTCCCCCTTGACGACGACGCAACCAAAACAACAATGGGCTTGCACCCTGTGCAGGCAGCGTCATCAAGGGGCGACGCAAGCGACGATTTATTCCTCTAGCCAGCCCTTCCCCACTTGCCTCTCTCCTTCGCCCGCATCCTCTCCCGTCCATCCCTATTTTTCTTTTTCTCTTCGCGCGCTCACCTTTCACTAGCCTTGCCTGCGCGCCTCACGGTGCCCGCTGGGCCACCGCCCTCTCCCACGCGGCTAGCCCGCGGCGCGCGTTTTCGAAACGGCGTTTTGTTCCCGAAAAAACCAGTTTTGCGGGAACGGGCGACCGCTTGTAGTCCCGTCGGCCCACACGCTGCTTTCCGCCTGTTCGCCGTTTCCACTATTACGCCGCAACGTGCCCTCCGAGCATTCTTTTGGTTTTTTTTTTATTTTTTCCGCGGGCATGTACGAAATCCCACGCAGGGCGTGTTTTTCGGGACCGACGCGTTTCCAGAGAGTCCCGTAGCCTCCCTTTTTTCCCGTCTTTTCCCGTGTTTTTGCTTCCCTCTTATTTTCGGGCGCGTTTCCCACGAGAGATGAGGCGACACACCTCGTTTACCTCTTTCTCGCCTCAAACTCATCGCAGACCGACTCAATTCTATTCGTTTCTTTTTTTTTTGGAAGCGCGGAAAAAAAGGATCGAAAGGAAGAGTGAAGCTACAAACGTGAAACGGCTCGCATAACGATGCACCCTGCGAACTCTCTAAGTGGAAACAGCCAGATGGCGAAGCGTGTGAAATTCCTGCAGGTGCGGACGCCTTTTCTGCTGGGGTACTGAAAGGCAGATTTGGCGCCGAGGCTGGCTGGCGCATACCGATTTGGAACGTGAAAGTTACTGTCATTTGAGGAGAATTCGTTGAGCGCAGAGCTCGGTTAACCCTTGACGTTAACGGTCGGGTTTGAAAAAAAAAGAAATAAAATGAAACGAGCCATGAAATATATATTTGGACCAATAAAGTTCATATTCTTTTCGAAATTCTTGGGAAAATTTCTTCTATCGAATCCGCTTTGAGAGCTGGGGGCCACTAGCTTTCGCCGGCATTGCAAAAAAAAAAAAAATCGAGTATGAACGAGCTTTCTTCGTCATCGTTTAGGGCTTTGATTTATTGATGGTGAACGCACATAGGCAGACGCTTTGCAGCCTATAGTTGAAGAGGGTTGGAGTATGGTATAGTACAAACATTTTTTCTGCTAAATTATTTGCTATAGTGCGATGATTAAACGATATTGAATCGAAGCTTTTTACTTCACGTCAGAAAATTTCATCCCGTTATACGTTTCATTGACGTCAAACAAAGAAGTGAACAAGGTTATGCGTGAAATTAGGAAACTTTATAGTGAAGTGTTTGGAGAATGCCAGAAGTCTGCGAATTCTTCTTAAGAAGTGCTGACCAAGCCCATCTTGTCCTGGATATTGCATCCTCTGGCAGTTTCCATCAGTACGCTCGCAGATAGTACGCAATGTGCTAAACGCAATACACAAGTCAGAGTCGCGAGTTTCAAGTAGGGCTTAGTGACACATAAGTGGCAGCTAGAAGTCTGGGCAATATTTAGCCATCTGCAGTAATCCGCCATTCATCGTCACAAAATTAAACTGACGATACGAAAAACAAAGGCGCAAGAAAGGTAAAGGGAGGTATAATCATCATCATCATAATCATGGTAATGATGATGATGATGACGTAACACATTCCTAGTACTTCTCACACAGGAATCTGAGTCTAACACGGCCCGAAGAATCAGTCGCAGCCATGGCCAGCCCGGACTGGAGTAGACGACAAGCGAATTGCGTAACGAGACAACGCAACATGATAGCTGCGTCGGGGTATAAAAGCACAAGTTTCGCCAGTCAAATTCGAGGCGAGCTACACTTGGAAAGCGCGCGACCGGTTTGAACGACAACAGCCAACAGTTGCGGCGGCAAAGAAGAGAAGGGCACTTCGCTGCGACAGACCGTACAATAGACTTCAGCTGGGAGTGCTTTAGGCGCTAAACTGTTAGCGCTCGTCAATAACAACACAAATGGTATTATTGGGGCATACACGGCATTAGCAGGGAAGAGGAGTTCGGTTGAGGGGGGGGGGGGGGGAAGAAAACGATGAAAACAAAAACCTGTCCCGCCAGTTCCGAGACTCCCGGCCAGAAACCGGTCAGAGCATATAACGGCTCTTTTCGGAGGAGTCTTGTTGGTGTTTAGACTTGCGAGCTTCGGAGCGGAACCGTTCATTGTGGTCTGTTTACGATGAGTCCCTCTGCATCGCCACGGGACACGGCAGCTGCAGGGTTCTTTGTTTGGCCCGGAATATTAACTGGTGCAGCATCTTTTTTACCGGAACCTATAGGTTTGGAGTCGAGGAAAGGGACGTGCGCTGAGTTTTCACGTCTGAATAGAAAACCGGTTACGAAGAAGGGAAGAAATAATAAAGCAGAATGATGGAAAGGTAGTGGAAAACAGTTCAAGTAGCTGAGATGTAATCGAACTCATGAATTAGAAAGGTTGGGGGGGGGGGGGCGCATTTGACGGGGCAATAAGGCTCCCGTGCAGTTGACGCTGAAGGGCCGATGAAAGGGTGCACGCACATGAACGCATCAGCTCTTCTTGTTGTTGTTTTTGTTTGTTGTTATATACTTTATAGAATATTCATAACCTGTCCGGGCTCACTGGAATGATAAGTGTGCATCACGAAGTAAGCGGTGAATGGGCACTCTGTGAACTCTTTCACAGAGTGTCGCGTGAGTCGACTGAACGTTATTCTGCTATCAATAGCCGCGCGTTCTTGAAATGATTCCGCGCGTTCAATGCAGCTTGGTGCTTGCGTCTAACGCAACATACGTCGTCAGTAGATGGCGCAAAGGTGCATTCAACTGTTCGCTGAAAGCGGTTTTCTCAGCTTTATTACAAACAACTTAAAAGCAGCCTACCGTTAACAGCCGCATTTCCGAAAAAAAAAAAAAACTATTCCTGAATGTAAGGACCTTCCTATATTAAAAAAAAATGGTCTTGGCTACTGGTTCAAGGATCTGTGATTGAAACAGCAACTACAACAACAACAACAACAACAAAAAGAACAGAAGAGTTCAAAATTGGGTTAGAGGTATTGTCATTTGTCGGGTGTCTGAAAACTTGAGCTGTACGCGGTTTGGCTATGCAATATAGCCTAAGACAAATGCGGTGGTCCAATCCTTGTCGAAATGAATGACAACTACCCGCTATCTGCAATGGTATTCAGCTTCTCTGCCGTTTAAAATTTTCACCCGTAGTTAACTGTACTGCACCCGAGAATGCACGGGCATAGTCAATCTTGTTGCATGCCATTTTGAGAATAGCGCGAACATTGTCTCGGGTTTCTGGTGAAGAAGATCTCTAGCGCGAAACAGTACAGATAGCCCTACCTAACCGGTTTCCAGCCTATAGCAGAAACATAGGCTGCAGCCTGTGAGCTGGCGGCCTGTTGTTTAACGAAAATACAGTTTAAACTGACATCCTCATTTCTAGGCACCAATTTGAGAAAAAATGAAACGTGCTAACATGCTAGCAGAAAATGTTCACTAACATGACGATCCGTTTTCTTGTGCCGACATTCGCGAAGTCTCTGCTTGCTCTCAAAGCGCTGCATCAAAGGTCGACGTTAGAAAACCCAAGTGGTCGAAATCGATGCGGATTTTCGAATTACGACGCGTCTCGCAGCCAGCAGTACTTCTTGGGGGCCAGTATAGAGGAAAGAACCGCTTATTGGTTTCCCAGGCGTTTACCAAGCGGGGGACCACAAACGTTGCCATATCGTTACTGGGCCCTCTTTGGTGCCCAAGCTTCGCATCCGAGGCTTTATAGGCTTCGCTAGCACCTGCGTACGAACTGTTTCAACCTCAGATTTTACGTGCTCCCATTTCATTCAGAAGACCAGTCGTGCTGGCTTTTGCGGCGATTCATGGTACCACCAAGAAAGCTAGCTTGTACAAAAAGAGTAAAGCATTATGATTCACCACTTCAACAGCGTTGAAACCTGTTAGAGGAAGCATTTTTCTATACTTCTAAAAACGTTTACCTTGAGGACGTTGCACGCATGCAGTGTGCAAGCATAAGTTGCATAGAAGAGCAACCATCTTTGTACGGTCTGAATGACGTCATCTAAGAAGACTGATGTTGCCCAATTAGTAGGCCATGCACTCTGTCCACGTAAGAGTGCTAGCCTATCAATATGGACTACCATAATGACTTCCGCCAATGTTAGCAAGACTAGAGAGAGGGTGTGCATAGGAGTGTGGTCATTGCGTTCGCTGTGGTCTCAATATACTGGGTTCTTCCGCGAACAGTAAAAATAAAAATAAAATAGGCTTTTTATGGTAAAAATATGGCTTTTTCGGCATAGTATTATCAGTGTTGGCGGACACCAGAAAACCGGCGAATCGTCTAAGTAGTAAGCTGGTTAACTAGTTTTTAATAATGAACTTTTTAACTGGTAGAGTTAGGCGCCTAGTTGCAATCAGATATTTGTAGCCAGTCCTTACATATCAGAGATTTGTAGCCTGTTTTTAGAATTTCGAAAACGCGATTACACTCGGTGCTGTGGCTCGACAAAATTTGGCTACATCGTGCGAAAACACATGAGCTTTCGACAGCATGCAGGCAAAGCAACCCCTCTACGTTTTAGAAATTCGAAAAACTGATATGGCCATTACTAACGGCCGGCTACAAATCTCCATCTGCGTCCAGGCGCCTAACCCTACTGGTTAAAAAGTTATTATTAAAAGTTAGTTAACCATCTTATTTCTTCAGTCGATTCACCGGTTTTCTGGTGTCCACCAACACTGGTAATACTATGCCGCAAAAGCTATATTTTTATCCCAAAAATCCCATTTTTGAAAATTTTTGAAAGCGGATGCTGAAACACCCTGTGTTACTCAATGCTTTCATTTTTGGCATATTTTTTTTTTCAGGCTCTTCTTTTCCAAAGAGACCTGTCTCCGAATTCTCTTCCCGACATGAGTAGCTGGCGCGAAGTCACTACTTGTTCGCAGAGATATCTGCTATTCATTAAATGGGCACTGAACACAACTCCATCCGAGTATTGTTCTTGGTAAAAATTGATTTTTCGGTTCTTTCTGGCTACGTTGACATTTGTCTGGCCGCAAAAGACTCACTGATCGTTGAGAACATTGAACTTATAAAACCCCCCTCCTGCCAACGCATTCAAACTACAGATGTCTTTGCCGGAAAGGAGAGGTTGCCCACTGCTTTTAACTGAACGGCGGCCAGCAGCCTCTGAGATGTGGAAAAAAAAAATTACGTGCCGACTCACGCATTTTCCATCAGAAATGTGTTTCCTAGCTTATAAAGGAGCGTTTTTGGTGAGAAGGGTTTATTTGTGATTACTAGAACTCGGTAGCTTATCGATATAGGTCAATCTCTGTCTTCAGTGGCGCTTTACACAGCTTCACTTTATCTTTTTTTTTTCCTTGAGATTTATTCTCTTATCTTTCTTCTTCCTCCCTTATAGTTCTTCCGAAGTAAGAACACTGACTGCTGTCTTGCGTTTACGAGTCATATTTGACGGGAATTCCAAATTATTCACCCGCACCATTTTTAAACCCGGTTTGGAAGCCCGGCCACCTTATTATTGAAATTAAATCTGAGACTGATACAAAATTTTTTTCCCCCTCTGTTTGACCATTTTTGGCAGTTTTATAGAAACGCACCCATTGCCTGTCAACACGAAAGAACGGAAGGGAAATCAGTGTTACCAACAATTGCGAAGCAGTTCTGTATACAGCGCACATTGACAGTCAGTGGTGGGAAAAAATACGCATATCACCATATGTCGTGTAAGTCAGCCTCAATGTTTCTCAGCCAGGCATCTACTGGTAGGTGCGCAACTGCGACACTCTAAACACGAATACACCTATGTGGGTGTAAAAAGGGGAGTAAGGTGTCATCTACTTCACTCCATTTTGGAAGCAGGGCATGCTGCTCAAGTCGCGTGGTTGATTTTTCATCCCTCAATGTACGGAATGCTTACGGTAGGGAGCGGAGGCATATTTCCACTGCAAATCATAGTAAATTGATGCAGTTAGGAATGGAAGGATGTCTTTATACGTGGCACGGGAGATTTTGAGGTTAGCAAATTAAGAAGCTTAAAACCTCGGTTAAAATCTCCGTAGCTGCCAGAACTCCGAATGTTTTGAAGCGGGAATTTGTTTCCTTTGCCGACCATAAGTATTCCGCAATTTTAGCGATAGTACTCAATCTCAGTGCTTGGGCAGCATACCCTGCTCCTAAAAGGGTATGGGCTAAGGGGCATCTAACTTCCTTTTTACTCAAATCAAGGCTAATTCGTGTTTAGAGTATAATGCTGAAGTGTTTTCCGTAGCGTTAACACGGCTGAACATATGCATTATCACGCAATCACCGGTTTCACCACCCTGCTTTAGGGGTGGCGCATCTAGAAGTAGACGCTTTCTACACCTCTCAAGTATGCCTGCAATGTCCCTGGCATAATCCAGAAATCTTTGATGCCGGCTAGCCTACATCTGGTGACATTACTAAAACTGTGTGCAGGTATACACGGATGGATCTGCGTCACCAAAGCCATCAACATCAGCTTTCGCAATCCCCGCTCAGCATACGAACCGAGATTCATTTTAGGACACAAGTCTACTTCAACCGCAGCAGAGCTTGCGGGCCTTCGGGAAGCGATTCGCCACATCTGCGGAGAACCGCCTCAGGAGTGGTGCATTTTCTCTGGCTGTAAACCTGCGCTACAAATTTTGGGATGATTCCTGCGCCACACCCGCTACCAAGCTCTGGCTTTTGATATTATTAGTCTCTTGTCATTTTTTCAGGAAAAAGGCCACCATATAGAGTTCCAGTGGATCCCGGGACACTGCGGGCTCGATGGAATTGAGACCGCCGACGCTGAAGCAAGGAGCGCCTTCAGCAGTGGCCTGCGTACAGCTGTACCGTTCTCTATAGTGGACACAACTTGTCTCCCTTTCGGAATCGATGAAGAGTGCGACGGCTAGGTACTGCCCCCTGCCAGACACTCGACACATCCGCCTTAAACGGCTAGATCCGGCGATGACCTTTCTGTTCCTCGCAGAATACCACGCCCTGTTGCATGCGTAATCCATAGATTACGTTATAAACGTCGCTTTCACGCGCAAATATTTGCACTTATAGGACAAGCGGACTCCCCGGAATGTACCAGGGTGTGGAGTGCTATATACTATAGAACCTGTTTTAGTACCGTGTCCAGCACATGCACATGAAAGACTGATGCTCGCATCTGCTTTGAAGTCTATGGACACAAGGCCCCTCTCGGAGAATTTGATCCTCGGCGCTTGGCCAGATAGTTTGAAAACTGTACAGGCAACGTGAGCGCTCTCACGACTTTTTAAGCGACACGGACCTTGCCTCGCGTTTGTGATGTTAGAAAGTGTCTTGTTTTTTTTTTCATTTTTTATTATTTTATCATCTGCCCTCTTCCCATCATCAGCATCATCCCCCCATCGTGACCCTATTTTTTTTCCTCTTCCCGTTCCCCAGTGCAGAGTAGAAGGCCAGATATTTATTTTTACGGCCAACCTCTCTGCCTTTCCCATCAATACCACCCTCCCCCCTGTCTCTTTCTTAAGTAGAATCTCGCATAGCTACGTCACGCGTAATTACAGATTTCCGCAACGAATTGTTTTTTGCTAGTATGCCCATATAGTATATAAGAACGTGAAAGCAACGTTAACGAGTGCCTTTTTTATGGGAACAACGTTGTGCACCGAGTGTCAGAGAATAATCGCGGGGCGATCCGGTGCTAATTATTTTAGGACTTTCAACGTTTCCTGCGCAAAGCAAACGCTTGGATGGGAACCACTTCAGCAGCTTAGGAGATTACGGAGGCCCAAAATTTCTCCGCGGTATATTTCATAATAAGACTAGTTTCGATCGGAGACATTGTCAGTGCAATTCCGACTATGTCTCATAGCGCCTCGATCATTCTTATGAAATGGGGAAAAAATTAAGATCTAAACCGAATTTTTTTCAGGGTGTCTTATTTTTACATTATTGTATTTTCTTTGTCTCTGTAGAATGTGCTTTGTACTCAAACCCTTGATTCTTCAATTGTTCTTTGCCTGTTTTCGTTTGCTTTACCTTCTTTTTATCTGCTGTTTTAATACCCCCCCCCCCCCCTAACCCGGCACACACGCACACACTGTAATGCTCCACGGCGCTATGGAAACTGTAAAAAGCAATAAATAAAAAAAAACAGTTTTCTCGCCTGGGCTTCAAAACGTGAAAGAATGCCGCCTACGCGGAATGCGTATTAGGACTAACTCACTCGGTACAAAACAATTCACCTCGACCTTGCGACAGTGGACACAAAAAATAAAATCAAGTTTGCTTAAGATTATTTATTTTTTATTTATATACAATACTGCCAGTCTCAGTAAGAGACCGTAGAAGGTGGGCAACCAGTACAATATAATGTTCAAAACACAAAAGAGAAATTACAAGCAGATCAACAAAAAGAACTCTTACAATACGTGTTACATAACTACTAGTGGGCAGGTTACTAAAGAAAGATGAATTAAGACAAAAACAAATTCTTACCGGTCGTCTGTAGAGGGCGTTTCAAGTAGCTTGAAGTTCGCTTCCACGAGAAACACATTCCAGGGGTGTAGAAAAAAAAAACGAACAAAAAAAACGAAGTCACTCAAATCCACGGCGAGAGCGCGAAAGTCTCTTACTATTCACAAAGAGATCTTCTCAACACTGACGCAGCCGAGTCCACAGCCGCAACCCGGCAAACTGAAACAATGGAGCGACAACAACGACACGTTGCACGATACGCATCTGCATCGGCATACGTCGCACGCACAGCGTCTGAAACTTGCGGCCGGCCGCGCTGCTTGAAAGGCCGCGTACAGCAGTCAACAACAACAACAACCGCGGGCAGGCAATAAACATGAATCAAACGACAAAAAGAGGCAGCTTTCGAAACGCCGGAACCATCCCACGCTCGCGCAGAACCACAAAAGGCACGTATATTTCAACGCTTTCCAAAGTTCTTTCCAAAGTCTATAGCGATGAGAATCAGAATTTATAAGAACGAAAACCGGCAAAAGAAGCCGCATCTCCATTCGCCGCCGAAGGAGCAGGTGGTCGCGTGAGATGTTGTCATGTTGTTTTTGCTTTTCAGTGATGTGCTTAGAAAAGCTCGTTCGCTTTTTATGTCTTTGTTTCTTCTAATTTTGCGCATCGTCCGCTTGAAGAGACTCGCACGCAAACAAGTTCAACAAAAGATTACACGCGGTAGCCTTAAAAACTCGGGCGCAAAAGATGGAAATGTTTAATGCCCTCTCCAGGTGACACGCAAGAAGGAATGAAACAAAGAGAAAAATGTTATAATTAATTAAGTCGATTATAATAACCACCGTGTTAAATCATGAATTAGTTCAATATAGCCAAGCAAGCGGTTCGAAACTGCGACCGAATTCGCTTAATGTTCGACTCTGGAGACATACATACAGAAACCTCAATAAAGATGGAGTTCATTCCACTCACTTTGTTATATCTCTGTTTGGCATCAATTTGAAACAGGTGTGAATGTGTACTGATAGCATGCGTTTTTATTTAGGTCAGCTTGCGGCTGAGCTTAAGCCTAAGCCCAAGCTTAGCACGGGAAAGTAATAGATAGTAATTATCAGTCATCATCCAGGTTTGTATCAGGTTCCGCCCTTACAAAAAATTTATTTACACAGTCTATAGACCGTCCATAGACTTTTGTATATAAGGTCTATAGACTTTCTATACACAAACCCTAGAGAATAGTCTATAGACAATACAAATCTTATAGACAGTCTACAGCCAACCTATAGATTTGTGGCAATACGCTTTCAGTAGACTTTTTCTGTAGACAGTCTATAGACTATGAATAGACAAAATGAAATACCTATAGGAGGCAATAGAGTCTATAAGAAGTCTACAGACTCTCCAAAGACCATTTTTGTAAGGGCGGGCTAATTGGATTGGCGTACTAACACGCCTGAACACGCCGCTTCCTTGTGACATTAAAAAGAATGAAAAAAAAAATGAAGCAGAGCTCTCCGCGCCCTTTTCATGGCGAAAACATGTGCGTTCTACTAAAAAACTCCAAACAAGGCAGGGCTCAACAAACAAACAAAATTTTCGAAAGTAACAAACTGACCGATAAACGCATTGTAAGTCGGCGGATCCTCGCTGCCGAGACCCGGCCGACATACCGACCGTCTAGCCGACTCCCAGACGGCAGACATGTAAACAACTAGACGGGCTTTCTATGTTCGCATCTGTTGTCAGAGGCTATGATGCGTTGCACCTGCTTCTGGGAAACGACCGGCGAGAGAACGAAGAGAACAAGCCACGCACGTAAACCAGCGAGAAAGAAAAGGCAGCTGTGTATCAATATATACCCCCGGGACGGCTGAAGACGCGCGCGAAAACATTGCCGAAGAAAAAGGTCGTCAGGTTACGTCTGCTCGCGGCGCAAGTGTGTTCGTCTTTGGGCCGACTACAACGAGGCTGAGAAAGCAGAACATTTGTTTACGATGTGGCAGTAGATTCGAAATTAAATATTGCTTAAAATCGTGATACTGATGAACAGTTTAGAACTAATGTAATCAGTCCTTTGTCTCCGCGATAGCACAAAACAAACCGGTCAGAAGTAGTGAAGAAACACGACGAGAACATCGGATTACTTTGCTCAATTATCGAATTTATGATATACATTGCGCCTGCAAAAGCACCGCACAAGGCCGCGAGTCGCAACATTTCCGCGCGCGCGCGCGCGCGCACGCACACACGCACGCACACACACACACACACACACACACACACACACACACACACACACACACACACACACACACACACACACACACACACACACACACACACACACACACACACGCACGCACGCACGCACGCACGCACGCACGCACGCACGCACGCACGCACGCACGCACGCACGCACGCACGCACGCACGCACGCACGCACGCACGCACGCACGCACGCACGCACGCACGCACACACACACACACACACACACACACACACACACACACACACACACACACACACACACACACACACACACACACACACACACACACACACACACACACACACACACACACACACACACACACACACACACACACACACACACACACACACACACACACACACACACACACACACACACACACACACAGCATAATGGCGACCCCTACTAGTCGGTTGTGGCAAAGGTGGTGCGGAAAGGACATTATTCTTGCTTATTTACTTTTCTTGGCCTACATAACGAATGTCTATGCCAGACTAACATGTTTTCAAAAGGCTGACATTTGGTTCATAAAAGAAGACACTGACGCGTGTTCTTATGAAAAGTCATGCCTCAAACGAGTTATGTGACATGCGGCTTGAAATGTAAGCGTATGTATACTTTTTCTCGCGGCCGCCATGGTGGCTGAGTGGTTATGGCGCTCGGCTGCTGACCCGAAAGACGCGGGTTCGATCCCGGCCGCGGCGGTCGAATTTCGATGAAAGCGAAATTCTCAAGGCCCGTGCACTGTGCGATGTAAGTGCACGCTAAAGGACACCAGCTGTTCGAAATTTCCGGAGCCCTTCACTAAGGCGTCCCTCATAGACTGAATCGCACTGGGACCTTAAACCCCAATAAACCAAACCAACCAAACTTCTCCTCACGTAATACGCATATATTCCGACGTGGCTCACATACTACGCGATGCTGTCCGTCGGATTACTTATGGCACGTTACGTGCAATATGCGTGCAAATCGACACGAGGTGAGTTACTTTGTGATGGTTGTCTGTCACGTTTCTAAGTACTAAATCATTTAGAGATGCTCAGAACAAGTACCAAGCCTGCTTAAGATCACATATGGAGAGCGCTGTGACATCCGCCTACTGTTTTCAGTCATTAACGAATACTTGTGGCTTCTCTATACTGTACTGTACTGTACTATACTATACTATACTATACTATACTATACTATACTATACCATACTATACTATACTATACTATACTATACTATACTATGCCATACTATACTATACTATGCCATATCATGCCATAATTATACTACACTGTATACTACACTACACTCTATATGCAACCGCTGCAGTGTGAAGACGACCAATGAATGCCACCGACTATACTATTAAATCAATTAAAAAAAGCGCTGACGCATGCACCTAAATTTTATGCCATTGTCTGGAGTGCTGCTCACTGAAATGTTTTGTAGCAGAACGGCTCAGATGCTAAACAAATTTCAGGCAGAATCTGAGTGATTCGATAGGTCAGCTTATAATGCGGTTCTCTTTTTGACTACGGTGTCCATATTTTCGATGAAAACCTACATACCGTGCACGCTGCAGTGCTAAGAATCCTTCCCATAGTTTCAAATAAGCGACGCTATTATAGACCTAGGACAAAGGCTGATAAGGGTAGTGATAAAAAAAACTGCGTTGTGGCTTAACTAACGTATGAATGAAAAACTACTCGCACTTTAATTCTCTCCCCCTGATCTGCTAAGCTAGTACAGATATAACGTGCACAAGAATAGAAAAAAAAAACGAATCCGTGAGTGATATGTCTCAGTACATTACATACATATATGACAGTTCTTTTGAACAGCAGTTGCTCATGACAGGCACCCAGAGCAAAGTGAGAATTCATTCTCGTCTCGCAGTAGTACTCGGTTAAATGAAAGCGCGACAGATTCGTCAGCGATGTTAAAAAAAATTCTGGCAGTATAAACTATTCCATTATACGCAAGCAGAAGCACACTGGGAACCTGTGCGAATAGAATGACTTGAACAGTATGAAAATTATCAAGCGCACCGCTGAGACTAACGCGTCGGCCTACTAGCCCCGGTTATAAATGTTTTTGACAGGAACGCACAAAATCGCCCAAACTTGTCGAGATAAAAACAAATAAAAAGGAAGAAGCAAGGAAGGAGAATAGTTGAAACCGTAAACGCGTAATGTTTTTCTCTTGAAATCGAATAGCACCGCAGTGTTCGCTTTCGTGATCGTCTTTAAACAAAAGTTCCTATCTCTGAAAGGGAACACGATCCCCGATCGGTGGATCTCCGACCTTTCTATGGTGCGGCCATGCAAGCACGAATAGCGTTACAGTTTTTGCCATGAAAACCACACTGCAGAGTGAGAGGTTCGGCCCAATTATCTGTCCACTTCGAATCAAATATCCGAAGGTTTTCGTTAAGCTGGCATTGTTATGCGGATAATAAGGCTGGAGCTTCACAGCACGTCCGTGCTTCCACAGAGCGTAAACTTGACTTCGTAAATAAACTTACGAGTAAATAAACTAAATACGTAAACGTAAATAACATAAATACGTAAACGTAAATAAACTTGCAAAACACGCCTTGAGGCCGGAAGTTATTAACAATGATTATAATTTCACGAATACTGATTTCAAGATGCATACGCCATGTTTGAATTTTGTAGTACAAAGTGAGAAACTAAGACTTGAGGCGTGAGTTCTCAAAATAAGTGTGAGCTGCTATAAAATGTCACAAAAAATTTGGAGGACGCTTACGTTGACACTTTAAGGAAAGGACGCCTGTCTCACACATCTCGGTGGATCGACACCCGAACCGGGCCGTAAGGGAAGGAAAATGAAAGGAAAATTGGTTTTAAGGAAAGGAAATAACGCCTGTCTCACAATTCTCGCTGGACACCTGTACCGCGCCGTAAGGGAAGAACGAGAATCCTTCCCTTACGGCGCTGTTCAGGTGTCCACCGAGATGAGCCATTTTTCGCTCACGGCCTACGCCGACGACGCCGGCTTTCCTGCGACATGAGCCCCTTTACGATGTCGCGTTAAAACAAAAACAAAAAAGAGAAAGCCTGACCCACCTGAAGAAGATCCCAGTAATCGCCGAACGACCTGCAGGGGGTCAAAAGTGTAGGCAGAGTCACACACACTGTCCGGAGCGTCCATCGCGTCTATCACTGTGACGTCGTGCAGCACGGAAGTAGTCAGTCTTTCAGCGGGTCGTTTCCATCGAAGTGACCGTTCGGCCAATCGTCACGAAGGTTGATGCTGTGCGGCATTTCTTCTCAGTTGATCACGGTGAGGCATTGTCGCAACTCAGCAGACACGTGCAGCTAGACGGGGTGCCAAAAGGTGCCATCGATCTCCGCCGACGGCCATAAAATGCCCTGCTATTGGTGTCGCACCCCACATGCACCCTAGTGCTAACAGCGACGGGTCGCTAACCGTTTTCCATGATAACCAACGCAGACAAAACGGGCAACACCATAGCGTATAAGTTCCATATCTTCATAGTGCCCTCACAATCTTACCTCGACCGCACGCGTCGCAAGTTAATACAGCGGAGATACCTTTATGAATGCAGAAGCATATCTTCAAAATGAAATCCATTGCGAGAGGTCACTGGCCAATGAGGACCACTGGTTCGCTATAAAGACTCCCCTCGCACGCAACAAGCCTGTAAGTTTATATTTGATCGCCACGGACACAAATGTAGACAGCGGAAATCCACAAAACAAAGTAGCAAAGAAAGGAAGATTGCCGAAGCTGTAGGTGTATACCTTAAGGGCAGAGACATGCTCAGCTTAAGTGGCGCAAATCGCAATCTCTCCTTCGCTTCTCGAACGAAGTCTGAAATTCCCTGAGCTGAGGTTCGTATGCAAGGGCGACATGCGACGCTAAGGCAAGTACGTGCACACAGCGGCGAACGGCAGCTGAGCGCACGTAACGTCGGCCACCTCTTGAATGCGCGGCCAGGTGGTTACAAGTTGCCACGAATGCCGCGGGAGGGTGCTACTGTCGCCGAATCACATGAAGGCAATGGCCGCCCCCTTTTCTCTTTTCACATTCCTATATCGTGTTCCCTCTTTCTTTTCCCTCGCCTCTCCCAAAAGAAGGTGCTTCTTTGAGACGCAGGCGCCGAGGCAAGTTATTACCCCGGTCAGGTGAGACTTTCCCCTCCCTTATTCGCCGTTATACTTCGTCATGGGAAGAACGGGCGGAATGTTTCCCTATTCCTTCTTTCCCAAACTCCGCCTCCTCCGCTGTGGTTCCCCTTAAATCCCAAACCGCCTTTTCTCAGACGTGAACGACTCTCGCTTCTGTTCTCCTCTCTTCACATATTTCCTTTTCTTGCTGATATTCTAGGCTCCCCTTCTTTTATTGTCGTTAAGCTGAGTCATTTTCTCCCTATTTTGTGTCAACCATGACGTCATGGTTGAACGGTCCAGTACTCGATCGTTTCCGTGATGTCCAATTTTGCTCGTGCTTGTGTTCTTTTTTTTATATACAACGTCTCTCTCTCTTTCTCTTTTTTTGCCACCCGTTTTTTTTTTTGTGGCTAAACATCGGTCTTTGATATGAAACTGATAAATGACTTTGTGTCAAAAATAACACACAAAAAGGAAACACCAAAGCGTGCGCGCAAGCAAATTCTCGAAACCACCACCACTAGCACTTTTCAGTATGCGTAGTGCGATGTAAAGCACTCGTTCCGAGAAATCAGGACTTCGAAGCGGAAATTTCAGCATGCCATCGACACCGGCCAGTGACACAACCGGTCCCGTGATTTTCGCGCGCTTCGCGTTGGCTCTATTCCTTTACAACATGACTCCAGCGTGGAGCCCACACGCGCGCTTGAATTATTCATGCGCTCCTAGTTAGTATACAAAGCAGAAAACGCATTCGCTAAAGTGCGTTGCGACGGCGACAGAATTCATGTGCATGCGTCTGCTGTGAGGGCAGTGTGGCTGCTTGAGTTCGGAATAATAATAATAATAATTTGTTTTTTTGGGGGAAAGGAAATGGCGCAGTATCTGTCTCACATATCGTTGGACACCTGAACCGCGCCGTAAGGGAAGGGATAAAGGAGGGAGTGAAAGAAGAAAGGAAGAAAGAGGTGCCGTAGTGAAGGGCTCCGGATTAATTTCGACCACCTGGGGATCTTTAACGTGCACTGACATCGCACAGCACACGGGCGCCTTAGAAATTTTTCCTCCATAAAAGCGTAGCCGCCGCGGTCGGGTTCGAACCCGGGAACTCCGTATCAGTAAGTTCGGAAACCGAGACCATAGCTCCACTCAGACGAGTATTAGCAGCGATAAAAGACGAACCATCTCTGCAAACGCACCGATATACTGGTACGCTAATGCAACCGCTGCTACTACGACTACTATTACTGATCCACAAACATTACTGATGGTAGTACAGTACTTGCAACTATTTTGGGATAGTGATGACTCAGGGCGATCGGTATATGCTGAAATGCATGTACAGACGCAGCCAGAACAACGCTGAGCACGTTTTGGTCTAAGTATAATCTGGCGTTATGTGGAGGAGATATGAAAGTTTCTTCCGCGTACCCGACAGCACACCAGCGCCATTTTCCAGCGCATGTATTAAATGCTGCTTTACCTGGTATTTTCTAAGCAAGGCGTGAGAGTATTTTGAATGCTGAAGCGTTCTCCATATTACTCTGGCCTCCACTGTACCTATAAATCGTTGCTACTTTTTGTTCATCTCTATCTGCTGCTGACTCTGCTACCCCTGTTGCATTAGTAAATACAGAAGCTCTACCATCAGTGGGCGTACCGTTAGAGGTTCTATATCAACTAGTATTGTGGCTACGCCCATTGTTATTGCTCACGCATTATTAGTATTAGTAACGCCGCTCCTCTATCTCCAGCAGCAATACTAGCAGTCATAACAGTGCAGAAATAGTAATAGCGCTAATTGTAAGTTGCCCGCCGCGGTGGCTCAGTAGTTAGGGCGCTCGGCTACGGATCCGGAGTTCCCGGGTTCGAACCCGACCGCGGACGCTGCGTTTTTGTGGAGGAAAAACGCTAAGGTGCCCGTGTGCTGTGCGATGTCAGTGCACGTTAATTATCCCCAGGTGGTCGAAATTATTCCGGAGCCCTCCACTACGGCCCCTATTTCTTCCTTTCATCTTTCACTCTCTCCTTTATCCCTTCCCTTACGGCGCGGTTCAGGTGTCCGCCAATATATGAGACAGATACTGCGCCATTTCCTTTCCCCAAAAAACCAATTATCAATTACTAATTGTAAACTATAGTAGAGATAATAATAGCAGATGTAGTATAGTAGAGGTTATAGCAAAGGTAGCAACTGCGTCAGTTGCGATACGGTAGCAGTATAGCGAAAGGGCCCACATAACTGTTCAGGCCGACAGAAGTGGCGTATATCCTTGCTGTCAGCATTCGTTGGAGAAATGCGCTTATGCAAATGAATGCTGCATAATTTCTTCGCAGGTATTGTTCGCTAAATGAGACGTCGGTAGAGGCAGTAGTAAACACTGCTACTCGTGGCTGCTGTAATGTAAGTCAGCGCAACGGAATCTCCTTAGCGCGTGCGTTAGCCGCTGACAGCCGCCAGCGCCGCTATCACGGCGCCCTCTACAGTACAGCAAAGCATGGCTGTTTAGACAGAAATATGGTACCGCTGTGTGTCGCCGTGCTTGCGATATGTGCTTTTCTATTGCCGCACTTTGCGGTCCAGGAAAGAGGGCTCGCTGGACTACATGGACTCGCCAGGGCCGCGACGCGACGTCCGTTGCGTAAACGCAGGGCCAGCTCAAGCGAAGCCCTGAGATAAACTTGCCTATTTTATAACAAACACGTACTCGCACATATATGCTGGTATAGGTATGGATACGATTAGTTGCAAGTGCGCAAAAATACATTTCTAGTCTTGCCAAAGGACCGAGCAGAGGAGAGCGGGGGCATCCATTATGAACACTCACACCCAAAACAAAGAAATTAGGTAACGCAGACAGATTAACTATGCAGGGTAGTATTGTTGTGAAACCTGGAGTGCAAAAGCGAACAAACCAGTTCTCTCTCTCTCTCTCGCACGCACGCACGCACACGCACACGTGCGCGCGCGGGTCAGTTGCTGTAGCTATCGTGATATAGGATATCTTGGGGTACCATGGTATGTGAGTGTTGCGCAAAACGGGACAAGGGACAAAAAAGACGCACACAACAAAGGCGTTTCTTTGTCTCTTGTCCCGTTTTACGCTACCCTCACATACTATGCACCACCATTACCGACTTGCCCAAGTTTCTACCCTTGTGAACTATCTTGGGGGTACAGTACATTCAAGATGCAGCCTTGGACTCCACGCTGTGAGATCAATTTTTCTTGTTTTTGGGGGAGGAATCCGTGCGTTTTCAGACCACAAATCAGTCGATTTTTTTTTTCTAGCGGAAGTGAGAACAGGCACCGAAGGAAAATAAGTGAAACAAGAACTTTTCAAAGCGCATACGAACAACACATTCGCGCTTGCTTTTAGAAACATCCAGAGACGATGCAACCGTTTTCGCGGCGAGAAGGAAAATAGCCTCGATCCCGGCGCGTGCAGCGCCGCTCCTCCTCTCTGGTATGCGCCGGCGGCAGGGGCACCAAAGCGCGGTGCACAGTATACGAGTGTGCTTCGCGGTATTTTGCGCAACGAAGGAGTTGCGAACCGCTTTGCGTCTAGATATCGCCACAAATCGAGTCCTAAGATCGTCCGGCTTCCACTGTGTTGTTGTCGGCTGTAGTAGCAACTATCGGAAGCGTGAAAAATGACCTCCAGAACAGTGCGTAGAGCATCGACAGCCGCGGCATGTGTGTGCGCGCAGGCTGTTCCATTTGCACCGCTTCGCAGATGAGGAGCGTTTGTGGATTGCGACCACTAACCAAACGAGTTCCATCCTGTTGGTCGCGTCTCATGCGTGCTATCGACACTCTTGGTGACAGCGGATGTTCAAGAACGTAATTGCACGGAAGGTACAATTGGCAGCAGAAGTTTACGGGAACAGGGTGAGCGAAAAAAAAACAAACAAACATTTCGGTGCAGTCACATAAGCCAATCGCCTTGTATTTATGAAGGTATGAGAACATGCATGCTCCACCCTTGTTAATAATGCAAGGCCACTTGATCGCAAGGCAGCGGTAGAACTTTTTCTTCTTCCGAGAACACCCACCCCGTTCATATCTGCTGCCGATAGTACGAACGTATGCGTATATGTGAAAGAAAAAAAAACAATTAGTTCGCACACGGGGAATTTTTCTGCATCGAATGCGCTAGAAAATCACCATAGATGAAGGTAACTAAAATTTTCAGGAGGCGTTCCGTGAGAGCTGACTGCATGTGGACAGAAAAAAAAGGAAGGAGATGCCCTGACCTCGTTTTGGTTTTCGTAAGTGAAGGCATCGTGCTCTTAATGAGGGTTTGCATGAAAGATTTCGATGCTCTTTTTGGTCACTTCAAAATTGTGCCACAGTGTTCCCATCACAAAAGCGCTGGGCTAGAGCTCACTGCCCCGTATTGCCAGTCGCTGATGGGTATTAAAGAACACAGTTGTATCTTCTGCCTAGAGCCTATGTCTAGATTTTCGTTATTCGGCGCACGAATCGATTCGTGACCAGCTGCTTCGTTGTAAAAGTGATGGCAAAGGCGAAAAATTCGCTCCTCAGATATCCACGTCATCCATCACGAAACAAACTCACCGGCGTTACCTTTTCGGGCAGTAAACTGGGTGCATGCACATTAGACCTATTTGGCAAATAAAATGCGACTAACATCACATTTAAAACAGCCAAGGAGTTGATTAGCTTAGCTAGCTTCCAACAATATTCCAAGCTGGTTACCATGAACTATTTCTCAAACTCAGTCAAATATCACAGAAAGTTGCCCTGCATTACTCCCTCGACCGCATTCGAAACCAGCGCTACGCCTACGCCGTTTTTCAACACGTAGGGTACACCAAACTCGTCGAATTTCTTTTTATCTATATCAGTGATCGTGACGATGGTGGAAGCGCCTGCGACGCCATAATCCGCTGGTGTTCCAGCCATTTCTAGACGGAACGAACTCACTGCTGCTTGAAAAGATTTTTCTATCGGTACGCAATTTTAGAAGTCGAAAAATGAATGCGGAAGCTCCGAACTTCCGCTTTGTGCTGTGTGGGTACCGTTTGGTGTGTGCACCGCGAATGCGATTCCACATACCAGCAAGGCGGTCGTTTCCAGACTAGATACTACAGTCCGTTTCATACATCAGGTGCAACGCTGTCAAAGCTAGCGCTCTTGTCTGCGCTGCCTGAATCCGCGACCAAAAAGTAGTGCGTTCCTTATGGTGAGCGAAACATAGTAAATGATATGCCTTCAGGCTTACTACATAACACATTTGTCACGAGCTTAATTAAATGCCCTCTTATGGCAGACGACACGCTGTCGCTTTCTCGTGCCGTAGACCACTCGGTCATAGAACAAGCGCGGAGTAACACGCCTCCCTCTATTTTCCCGTCCGGACTACTTCCGTACCTTTAGCAGCCTTGCAGCTGATGCATGAAACGGAGTATAGAGGGCGCCAGCTTCGCAAGATGGCGACGTTCATGATAAAATGGCCTACAGTAACCCCCACAGGTGATCCCTCTGAACTCACCTGCTTACGTCTGCGATGCGAAGGGCCAGTCGTCAGCCATGGCGAAGCTCTCCTGGTGTTTCCCTGCCAAGGAAGGAGTAATAAAGGTGAGACGGGAAACAGACGCGCAACGCTAATAGCTCGCAGGCAGGCAGTTAACTATGGGTAGAAAGAATCGAACAAAAACTTTGGGAACACTTAAGTTCACCTTAAAGAGCAACTGCACCACTTTTTTAGAATTCCGCGATAATCAATTATTCAAGTCTATATAGGCCATATGTAAAGCGTGCCAAGTGTTTTTGCGATAGCATTTAAAATAGTGACGTAATCGACGATTGATTATGAGGCTTCTTCTCAAAGCACCAAAGAAATGCGGGAAAGTTTGGGGTGACGTCACGGAAGGTAAGATTTCAAATTACCGCTGCCGTCAACCACACCCTTCCGTGCCTCGTTTGATGCTGCCAAACAACTGTCGGCTGGCTTTGCTTTCAGTGGCGTTGGTGTTTTCTCTTCGAAGCAAGCTGCTATGCGTTGGAAATGCACCGGTACCTTCGATGACATCACCATGTGCCCCCCCCCCCCCCCCCCCCCTGGTGCTGTGTACTGCGGAGAAGCTTGAAATGGCATCGCGATTTTAATCAGCGGTTACGTCATCATTTCAAGTGCTAGCCGAAAAGGACTTCGTATGTTTCACCTGCAAGTTTCACACGTCTGATCCCCTTAAGCTCATCTATTTCTAAAACCTATGCAGTTATCCTTTAAGAGTATGACGCCATAGCGTTAAATAGTCCCTGCGTTTTGGGGGACACGAGTTCACCTCAAGAGTATGACGCGATACTGTTAAATGTTCCCTTCAGTGGCTTGGGGCTCCCCCGGCGCACCCAATCGCAGACATCGTCACGCTTGTTGCCATCACATACCGCTTTATTACACATCATCGCGCGTATTAACTGGTGACGCTAATGAGTTACTCTAATTAACGAAGTGTTTTTATAATTTAATTAGCCTACTGTATGGTATGAGGAGCTTGTACAGTCGCGGATAAAAATGATTAGCACTAGTGACGTACCAGCGCAGCGGCATACAGCAACGCTGGGCGCTGCTGTTGGGGACACGCCGATAAAAAAGTGCCAGGTGTGTTCGGAAAGCACAGCGCCGCATTAGCCGCGCGATGAGATTTTCACCGCTGTGGTGACGTCATTGTGCTAATCTTTTTTACTCGCGACCGTGCGCAGCTTCCATTTATCCCTCTGAACAACCGATCTTTAGTGGTGTCCAGGCAGTGTGCCCGGCTGCCGACCCAAAGGAAAACGGTTCTATACCGCTTGACCACATTTCTTTCTTTACGGCAAACCTGCTTTTCTGCGTCACTAGGCTCTCGACCAATCAGTATTTCCAGTCACAACGACGCCGACTTCGGTTTTTCCGCCTAACCGGGGCTTTCACGCTGTTGCGTCAAAACGCGCAGAGTCTTGCCACGTAAGTTGACGGGATGTCTGGCATTCAGTGGGTGTACATCAAGAGGAAATAGCGCTTGGTTCCTTAAAGTGCGCGGTCCTTGTTGGATCACGATGACATAACGCCGCTCACGACATGATGGGTCAAGTTAATGGTTTATGGGAGTTCAACGTCTCAAAGCGACTAAGGCTATGAGGGACGCCTTTAGTGGAGGGCTCCGAATATTTCGACCCCCCATAAGGTTCTTTAACGTCCACTGACATCGCACAGTACACAGGCCTCTAGAATTTCGCCTCCATCGAAACGTCAAGTTAATGAAGACGACTTCCATGGCTTCAGTAAACGGATCCTGGCACATCTGCCGATGAGAGTGAGGCTGCATTGAAAGGGGAGGTGGCCAAGAATGGATGCTTGGTGCGTCAAGTTCTGATCAGGCTTTATTGAAGGAGCAAGAAAAACAAGGAAAGAGTCTAAAAAGTTGATAAGTGTCGACCATAATGGCGCTGGTTAGGCGCACGAGTATTGAGGACCCTGCGTAGAACGTAAGACCATCAGGTGATGTGTACCTGATGCTATTCAGCCGCCTAAGCAAGTACCACAACTTAATTAATTACGCAATAAATCATGGGAGTGCTAGGACAGTTCCTTATCGACTCAACAAAATATGGAAATTTTAAGCGAATTCGTTGGGACTGCTGACATCAGGCAGACTGCTCAGACTCTAAGCAATATGAAATGCTTAGTCGTTGGTTGAATTTTCGCGAGTTCGCTAACGGCAGTAAAAGAGCTTATGTGGAATCTTGCCTTCGATAGCCTATCCTCTCAGGTAATGACCGGAAAGAGAACATAACTGCGAGAGGTGTAAGACCAGTGAGCTGTTTTCCAGTGTGAGACGACAGTGCTAGTAGCTTTTATTAACACGGTGTACGCGATAAGCTGCTGGTCGCGGTTTCAAAAGAAGCAAACAAAGAGATAAACAAAGCATTACATTTGGTGTTTACGGTGCCTAGGCCTGTTGATTTCCAGTATCGCTTCCTTAAAGGCGTCATTAAGGTTTTGGGTGCATAAGATTTGGCTTTTAAGTGCGAATGGCCAACACTGCATGTGGGTGCAAGAGAATTGATTAAAAAAGCTATGTGGCTGCGATTATCGTTATTTTTACCAGCTATAACTACATCGAATCAGGGCGATTTGAGGCAGAATGCATGGGCATAATCCCACTTATTTTCTTTACTTGTACAATGCTTCAGGCCATAAAGACCCTAGCAGTAGTGGGGTACAATAGAGCACAACAGAGCTACACGACGCAAAGTTTGTACGGTTGAGTGCAGGCGACAAAGAAAACAAGCTGCGACAAACAAGCAAAAAACCAAAAATCTTGTGATTTAAAAACTCGTCCAATCGCAGAAATCACATTTTCGGATGCGAACCCGAAGTAGATTGCTATTTGGCAGCAATCCTAAGAAAAAATGAATATTTAAGGTTGTTTGTGTGGGCGAATATAGGAGTTAATCTACGTGGATGGTGACTGATG